>NC_137787.1:181085633-181160633 GCF_963383645.1 Muscardinus avellanarius
TATATATATATGTATATATGCTGTCGTTTGTTTTGTTTTGCAGAAAAAAGTTCATATATATTTTCTTGTGATAGGTTCATTGATTTAGCTTTAACATTTAATTTTATAGCCAGAGTTTGGTTATTATATATGGTGAGAAGTTTGAGACAAAGCTTTTATGTGCATAAAATAATTTAGATAGCTAATTGCATCAGTACCTTTTGATGACAGTTTTTTTTATTTTTTGGTACTAGAGGTTGAACCTAGAAGTATTTTGTCTCAGAGGTACACCTCCAACCCTATTTTATTTTATATTTTGAAGCAGGATTTTGTTAAGTTTCTGAAGGACCTCACTAAGTTACTGAGGTTGGCCTCAGACCTTTGGAGATCCTTCTGCTTCCTCGCTTCAGCCTTCCAAATACTGTATCTGGCTCTGGTAAAATATTTTTATGCAAATAAATCTATACGCAGTCATAATAATAATTTTTGTTCTGACCCTTTTCTAGACTGCTTTCTTTCATATATCTATTGTCTGCCTTGATACATATAATTTGATTTTTTATTACTCAATTCTTGGATTCTCAACATTATTATTTGTCATAGGAGTTTTGGCTATCTAAAGTAACTTATTGGGGTGGCCCAGCCCGCGTCCTGGAAGGCCCGGTGCCAGGAGGGGGGCAGGTGGCCTGGAATGGCCCAGTGCTGGGCAGGAGCCCAAGCCAATGTCCCGGGAGGCCCGGTAAAGAGCAGTAGGCCAAGCCACCGGGCATCCTGAGGAACTCAGCCCGCTGTGCTGCACCCGGGCCGTGGTACACTTCGAACAGCAGATCCTGCTCTGCGCAGTGAGGCTGTGGGACTCCGTTCTTGGAAGGGAGAAAAAATTCATTGCTGCCAAGTGCCTGATCCCACAACCTCTTCAAACCACACATACTGTCTGATAAGTAAAATAAAAAATTAATGCGAGTAAAATAAAAAATAATGTGAGTACAGCGGAGTTGAAAAACACGAGAGGGGTCTGGTACACATGGCATGTAAAGTTTTAATGACACGGCTCTCCTGGAGATCAGGGCGAGGCACCGTGGGGCCCGCGCGCCTGTCCAAATCTTGAGGACGCGGGCTCTCCTTTTCAAGGTATGCATCTCGCGAGATGGGGGTTTACTCCGGGAACGCCCAATTCTCGCGGGGGTTTCAGCCCCTCCCTTGCCCTGTAGAGGTCATGTGACACAAAGTCACATGAGTGCAGGACCCAACTTATCATCCCGGCCTTTTGATGGTAGGGATGACAGATGACGATTGGACCCTCTAACTTCTTCCTGCTGTGAAGGGGCGTCGTCAGGGGCCCCAGGCCGGGAGGAGTTGGGAGTCCAGTCCCCCAGAAGGGGGTGCAGGTGGGTGTATAGCTGCAGTGCGAATTGGAGGTTACCCTGGACAGCTTAGTGATGTGTGCTTGAGGAGGCTTGAACAGGCAAGGGCTATTAAAGAAAAAAACAAATCATGAGATTGAGCAGGCGACCAAAAAGGAGACTGGCTTACTCACTACCTGGAGAGCTACCCTGAGCTTGCAAGGAGGATGGAGGTTGAGGGATCCAGGAGCTGTCAGTCTTCAGCCAGGCTGAGTAGGGCCAGCGGCAGGGCCTGGTCTGGAAAGGTGCTCCCCCTGTGTTGAAGCACCTGGGGCTCACCCTTTTCCAAGGGCACTGTTCCAGTGGCCCTCCTGGCCACACGCTGGGCACAGTCTGATTGGTGGGCGTGGTTTCGCCCCACTTCAGGCAGGCTCCTGGAGGTAGTCATCGTTGCAGTCCTCCACACCTAGGTGGCGCTCCAGAGGGCAGAGCTGCCACCGCCAGCCGAAGGGCAGCTACCAGGGATCTGCTTTTTGGCAAAGTCGGAGTGTACGCTCCATCTCTGCCTGTTTCTCTCTGGAATTAAAACTTTAGATGCCATGTTAAGGTTCTGTCAGCTGCGACGGACCTACACTCACACACAAAGAGCGCCTCCCGGGGCGGGTGTCCGGCGAGAATGGCAACACAGACTCCCCACGGGCAGAGGGTGTCGCCTCAGCCTCGGCCTGGCATTTCCCGCAGCACCTAGGGCACGCCCACGCGGGCCGGAAAGGGAGCCAGAAGCCAAGCACATTTAAGACCTTGCGGAGAGGCCGGGCAGCCGCCCAACAAAATTGTAGTCTGGTGGGGGCCAAGATGGCAACTGTGATGTCACCAGGCAGCGACTGCGCACCATCACAAAATGGCGGCTGGTGGGAAAATAAATGGCAGCTGATAGGGGAGAGCATTTGGAGGGATACCAGACCACTTAGAAAAGTTCCTAACTATTCCTGGGCCACCGCAACCCATTTCCCAACTCTTATCAAGGCAGACAGGCTCTCAGGGAATCTGCTAGTATAAAGGTTCAACTTCCCATAATTGGTTCGTGGGCGGAAACGAAGAACAGGAAATGGGCGTCCCCAATTTCCCTGCTCAATCATTTGGAAACGGAGGTTAAGAGATAGAGAAGAATGTCTTCATCCCTTCTCCAAACCGGAGGATGACCTGGTCATCCGGAGGGTGGTCCCAGTGGACCGGGGGACAATGGGTCACCAAGCGCTTGGATTTTGGGGTCCCAGTGGACCGGAAGACCCAAGTCCGGAACCCGCTAACCAAGGGAAGGAGGCAGTTTACCGGAGTGAAGTGTTGCCGGCCAGCACTGGCTGTGACAGAAGCACTGAGAAGCTGCTGGGGGTGCAGTGGAGCTGGGGCGCGTGGATGCCGGTGGCTGGTATGGACAGCACTGGAGGCTGGTGCAGGCAGGATCAAATGGTGGCACGCAGTCGGCATGGCTTGCCGGGCCTGCGGCGTGGAGACAAAATGGCTTCCAGGCACGCGGCAGATGCTGAGGCTGGGCCCCGAGGAGCACCACAAGTGAGCCTGGCTTGGGCAGGTGGAACGAAGCAGCAGTAGAGAGTAGAGCTATGCCTGGCACGGGTGGCTGTGGCAGATGCCGAGGCCGACTGTGTGCCGCCCAATGAGCCTGGCTCTGGGCGGGCAGGGCAAACCGGCCAGAGGTCCCAGCGGTGACTGGAGCGATGAGCTGGAACGGCAGTTTTAGGAGGTCCAAGCAGCAGGCAGAGGTCCTGGCCCGCGCAGGTGGTCGGCGGGCAGAGCAGGTGCCAGCATCACCCAAGGAGCCTGGCTCAGGGCAGGTGGAACTGGCAGCCTGGTGGCCGGCGGAGCCTGCATGCCCGCGGCCGCGGTAGCAGTGGAAGATGGCCACCAGCACTCCGGAAGATAGCACGTGGGTGGGAAAAGATGGCCATCGGCTCTCAGCAGAGCGCAGGGCCGGAAAGATGGCCGCGGGCTCTCAACAGAGCTCGGGGCCGGAAAGATGGCCACCTGCTTGCAGCAGAGTGCGGGGCTGAAAAGATGGCCGCAGACTCTCAGCAGAGCCCTGGGCGGGAAGAAGGCTGCCGGCTCTCCCGGAGAGCGCGGGGCTGGGGAAGAAGGCTTACGGTCCGGGCAGGCACGGGGCGGCAGCGGTGGCAGTGGTGGGAGCAAAGCCTGCAAGCGGAGTGCTGGTGTGGGACCTCACAGTCGAGCTGCTGGCAGGTCAGAGAGTCCGGGCCTCAAAAAGAGAGTAAAAATAAAAAGAGAAAAAAAGAAAAAAACAAAGGGGGGGGGAGGGACCCAAGAGTTCTCCCAGTTCGGCACCAAATGATAAGTAAAATAAAAAATTAATGCGAGTAAAATAAAAAATAATGTGAGTACAGCGGAATGTGAAAAACACGAGAGAGGTCCGGTACACATGGCATGTAAAGTTTTAATGACACGGCTATCCCGGGGATCAGGGTGAGGCACCATGGGGCCCGCACGCCTGTCCAAAGCTTGAGGACGCAGGCTCTCCTTTTCAAGGTATGCATCTCGCGAGATGGGGGTTTACTCCGGGAACGCCCAATTCTCCCGGGGGCTTCAGTCCCTCCCTTTCCCTGCAGAGGTCATGTGACACAAAGTCACATGAGTGCAGGACCCAACTTATCACTGTCTTTTTTTACTTAAAAAAAAAAAGAAAAGAAAAAAGAAAAAATATTAGTGAAGGGGTCAAGATGGCCGCTGCGGCAGCCAGGATTCTGGAGATTCTGACAAAACAAAGCCAACTGACCTGTAACTTTTGGAAAAATTCCCCATGAAGGGGGACTGCTTCTTCCTTACATGCTGAAGAATTCTGTACATCATCTGTAAGGAGGGAGCTCAGTGGAGAACTAGGAGGAAGGCGGTGGCGGCAGCAGCGGCTGAGGTGGCGGTGGAGGCTAGTACTTAGGAGAGGCAGAGATCTGATCCAACCCACCCTGATCTTCTGAAGAAATTGCTCCAAAAGTGGAATGCTACCGTCGCACATGCTCAGGAATACTGGACGACATGCAGTGTGGGAAAGGAGTTTGGGAAAGAATTGAGATGGTGGATGCAGTGGCAATGGCAATGGCCAGAATTCAGGAGAGGCAGAGATCTGATGCAAGACACCTGGATCTTTTGAAGAAATAGTCCCATAGGTAGAAAGATACCATCGCACATGCTTGGGAAATTGGGACAACATGCTGTGTCAAGAGGGTGCTTGGAAGAGAACTGAGATGGCTGTGACAGCGGCAGCAGTGGTTAGCATTTGGTAGAGGCAGAGATTCAATCCAATCCACATCATAATTTAAAAAAAAATCCTCAAAGCTATACCACTAATGACACACATGCTTGGGAATTCTGGAAAACAAACTGTGTGGGAAGGGTGTTAGGGAGAGAACCAAGACGGCAGTGTCAGCAGTGGTGGTGGTGGTGACCAAAGATTGGAGAGGCAGTCAGATCCAGTCCAGTCCACCTTGAACTTCTGAGGAAATCTCCCCAAAAGTAGACTGCTCCTCACACACATGATCGGGATTTCTGGACAACATGCTAAGTGGTAAAAGGGTTTGGGTGGTTTCAGAGGGAGCCCTGCATGGTCGGGGTGGGCTGCCACACTGCGGGTTCTGGGAGTCATCAGCCCTCATGGCCACAAAGCTCCTCGCGCAGAGTGGGAGGCTAGGGTATGTATGGAGCAGCAGAGTCTACTCTCTGGAGTGAAGGTGTGGACCTCTGCCTTTGGAGGGAGGACAAAATTTTATGGTCACTTGGTATCTGGGGTCCCAACTTTCGCAAACGACATGTACTGCTCCCTAATATTAAAAAAAAAAATCAAAAAAAGCCGGACGTGGTGACATATACTTGTAATCCCCTCGATTGGGAGGCGGAGACAGGAGGATTGTGCAGGGGCTCGAGGCCAGCCTTGCTGGCTTGAGAGATCCTGTTTCCAAATAAAAATATATATAGTAAAAAAAAAAAAAAAAAAAAAAAAAAGGAGGTCCCCGGGAGTAAAGCCCGGAGGTGGAAGGGTTTCCAGGAACCCCAGTACCAGCAAAAAAAAAAGTGTGTGTGTGTGTAGGGGGGGGGGGCATCTCTAGACAACCTGATCATAGTGGCAGAGAACAGAGCCCAATGTACAGCAAGACAGCAAGGCCAGAGGCGGGGCCTCGGAGTCCAGGATAGGAGTCTTCTGGGCAGCTAAGCCAGTGCCGGGGCTAGTGAGGCTGGGATCGGAGCCTGCCATGAGGCAAGGCCTGTGTTGGGGCCTCCGAGGCTGGGATCTGAGCTTGCCAAGGGGTGAGCCCAGTGATATGGCCAGCGAGGCAGAGATCAGGGCCTACAGCAAGGCAAGGCCAGTGCTGCAGCCTCCGAGGCCAGGATTGGAGTCTGCCAAGGGGTGAGGCTGGTGTCGAGGCCAGTGAGGCCAGGATCAGCCTGCCATGAGGCAAGACCATTGCTGGGACCTCTGAGGCAGAGATAGAGCCTGCCGAGGGGTGAGGTTGGTGCCAAGGCCAGTGAGGCTAGGATCAAAGTCTGCCATGAGGCGAGGCTGGTGCCGGGCCTTGGAGGCTTAAATCGGAGCCTGCTGAAGAGGGAGGCCGGTGCTGGGGCCTAGGAGGATGAGATCGGAGCCTGCCATGCATCGAGGCTGGTACTGGGTCAGCAAGGCCAGGATTGGTGCCTGCCATTTGGTGAGGCCATAGCTGATGCTAGCGAGGCCAAGATAGGAGCTAGCCTAAAGACAAGGCTGGTGCTGAGGCCTCCGAGGCTGGGATCGGAGCCTGCCAGGAGACAAGGCCGGTACTGGAGTTAGTGAGGCCAGGAGCAGAGTCTACTGGGTGGCCAGGCTGGTGCCAGGGCCTTCAAGAGTGGGATTGGAACTTGCAAAGCTGCATACACAAAGAAATATCACAGAAAAAAAAAAAAATCGGATGCTTTCCCTAATATGCAAAACTAGGAAGAAATGGGTAATAGGAGGGAATCTAATGGAAGAAGGGGCATTTGGAGGAGCAATTAAGGTGACCAATCAAAGGGGATGGGATGGGGGAAGATGGAATCTCTTTAAAGCACATGATGTACGTAAATAAATATATCAATATTAAACACTAAATCAAGCATGGGATTGAGGGACGGGGAGAGAGTGAAATGGGAATTGGATAAAGGTTTATTGGATGATGCGTACTTGGATATCCTAACAAGTCTTGTATTCCATTGTGATGTTTGACTACAATGCACCAATAAAAATATATTAAAAAAATAAAAAAATAAAATTTCATCTTATACATTAAAAAAATAAATTTTTATTGGAATGGCACTGTCCATAGATAATCTTGAAGAGGATTGATATTAACACTAATCAGTCTTCTGATCAATTAATATAACTCTCAATAAACTTAGCACTTTAAATTTTTTCTTCAGTAGTGTTTTGAATTTTCAGTGGACAATTATACTTTTCTTAAAATGTATGTATTCTATTTTTCAAGGTATTTTGAATAATTTACTCATAATTCTTCACTAATATATGAATATACTGTTGATATGTATTGCTTCTGTACTCCACCTTGCTAAATCCACTAATTCTAGATATTTATACTATATAACAAATGTGTATTAATGTTTTTAATGTGAATACCTTTGTTACATATTTCTTGATTAAAGTATTCTGTCTAGAACCTACAATTCGTGATTGATTTTCAGGGAAAGTAGTCCATTTTCAACTTTAAGTTTGATGTTAGCTCTGGGTTTTTTCACTGAAGTACTATTTTGGGTTGAGAAAGTTTTTTGTTATTCTTTATTCACTTTAAGATTTTCTCATGATCGAATATTGAATTATGCTCAATTCTGTTTCGGCAATATTTAAATTTTTCCACATTTTTTTTTTAAGTCTGGTTATGTGTTATACTACAGTAATTAATTTTTATATTAATTAAACTTTGGATACCTGAGATATTTTATTTGATCATATTTTTCATTTTTTTATTTATTCAATTTCAATTGCTATAAATATATATTTATTTATGACATTTAATTATATATTTAGGTAAATAGAGGAGATAGATATAGGTCTGTTCATTTGGTAGGTAACTTGGTCTTCTATTTGCTTAGTTTTCTTTCAATGTCTTTTTCTCATTTTGATATTAGAATAATATGGCCTTATAGAATATGTGAGAAATTATTTTCTAATATTCAATTTACCAAAAGTATTTTACAGACTTGATACTATTACTTATTTATTTCTTGCCATTAATGTTAGTTAGAATTTTCCAGTGAGCACATCTGGTTCTTGGTTCCGTGTTTTTGGAGATTTTTTTGATGATTACTTTCATTAAAAATGTGATTATCTCTAATATATATACATATATATGTTGTTTATGTAGTTCAAGAAATGTGTACATTTTATCTATGTTGCTAAATGTATTGGCGTAACAGTACATTATAAAAATAACCAGGTCATCAAATGTGTCATTTGGGGAAAAAAAAGTAAATCCAGCAATGTGTTTTGTGGCTTAAATGTTTTTCATACCTGTTTTAATAAAACATTTTTATTTTATAAAATTCAAATATCTTGCCACAATATTAAAACTAAAGGAACTATTAAAGATGTGGACCAGAACTTTAATGTGTAGGAAAAAAGTGCTCTAGTATGTGGAAATCATAATATAAAAGTTAGTACTGTACCTGTGAAAGGCCCAGAGAATCTGAGTCTAGATCCCAATTCACCACCCCTGATTCATCTTCATGAAATGCCTAAGGCTAATGATGAGCAGGTGACATATGTGTACACACAGAGGTAATCACATTTTAGTGCTTTATTTGCCACGAGTTCAAATTATTATACAATAGCTACTTAACTGCCTTATGGCTTTCTCTTTAGAAACATCTGCTCAGGAATGCTTTCTTACATTAATGAACTTAACAGTCCATTAGCAGAGCAATGTCTTGTAGCTTCCGTACAACTTCCCTGTATTATTTTATATTCCATTTAAACATAAGAACTATTTTCACACAAAATGCTGATTCTTTTCTAAAGCTAGTTTTTAAACAATATTTGTTGGAAAGTCTACTGAAAACTAGATAAGCTGTCTTTATGCCCAAAATACCATCATTTGGCTCATGCCATTTATATTGTTTTAATGTAGAAAAAAGTTAGGATTTTCTAGCAGGCTCCCAAGTAAGTACAATATAAAAACTAAAAATAGTCCTCTGCTGAAAACTAATCAAATATTTATAAACCCTTTAAAGAAGAAAAGAGCTTAAAACCTTATCTAACAAAAAATAATTGAAGCAAAGCACACAATAAATAGAATATTTTCTTTTACTGAATCTTGCACATTATGGTTTTATTAATTTCAAATTTTACTTTTTTATTTGCATCTTTCTTCACAAAAAATATGACATGAAACTTATTTTCTTGGGTTTTGATGAATTTATTCCCCCTTATCTAGATTTATGCCAACTATAATTGTGTTACCAGTCATCCAGTAAAGGATTATAGATTGACTCATAGTAGAGAAAAGAAATAAACTGCGTCATTAAGGAAATCAGTCATAATGCAAACTGAGAGGAATTATGGATCTTACACAGAGATGCAGAAAGGCAGAGGCACTTGAGAACTAGAGAAGTATTGTTTATATGTTTTTGAAACTTCAGAATATTGAATGCAATAATTTGAGAAAAATTTGAAAAAATTATATGACGATTTGTCTTTATTCATTGTCATTGTGATAACAAATAACACCATCCATTTTAGCACTTATTTTGGTGGTACTGGGGTTCCTGGAAGCCCTTTTACCTCCAGGCTACACTCCCAGACCTATATTTTACAGTTTTATTTGGAAACAGGGTCTCTTAAGCCAGCGCTGCTGGCTTTGAACCTATGCGATCCTCCTGTCTTGCCTCCCAAGCGCAGGGATTACAAGCGTGCGCCACCACGCCCGCCTATTTTAGCACTTTTGTATTTAATACCAAAATTCCTTTTAGATCACCTGTCTGGCTTTTTCAATGTTAGTTTTCACACAGCATACACACCCATTTTAAAGACCAGAAACAACATATAACTACATGTCCTTACATCACTGAACAGTACCAAAGACAGTAATTTGCCTTACAAGTTATATAAAAGTCTTTATGGTTTCCATAATATTGGTGCAGATCTCACATCATGGCTGAATTTGTTCTGCTTTTTCAGTTAGGCCCTGCTTCCTAGTCTCCCCACCACTGCTAACCACACTTCAGCTCCGGGTCATTTGACATCACTCTCTTCTCTAGCACCGTCTTCAGTTGCATGCCATGTACTCTTATTTCTTCAAGTCTTTGTTAGAATACTATTCTCCAGAGGGTATTTCCTGTCTAAAATAGCATTACTCCTCTAATTCTGCCATCATTTAGGAGTCTTGTCTTAATACATTTCATCATCTGAGATAATTCTAAGTATGTGCATTTTCATGCAGGCACTCTGAGCACATATGGACTATCCAGTCTGCTCACTGAAGTATCTCCTGCACATAGAATTATACCTGGTAAGTGCTCTGTGAAAACATTTTGAAAATATGATTGAGAGAAACTGAAAATAAAAGCAACAGAAGCCAGGTTTATTGTCCTTTTCATCATCGTGGTAATCAGTGCATCCACTCAATGACCATGTCATAATACATTTTCCTTTACTTTGAGTGTAACCTGTGACTTCTGTTTGGAGAGAACATGGCAATACAATATGGTAAAGCATGTGGAATATCACTCACCACTTGGTACTTCATTATATGACAAAGGTCAAGGGGATTTTACAGACTTAATTTGAGTCTCTCAGCAGTTTTTAGTGAGATTATCCTGTGAATTGTGTAATATATTCAGGTCATCCTTGCAAGGTCTTTTATTTATTTTTTCGATTCTTAGAAAAACTTATCCAGGCGTGGTGGCACACACTTGTAATCCCAGCATTCGGGACCAGAGGATCGCAGTTTGCTGACAGCTTCAGCTACTTAGTGAGGCCCTCTGCAACTTAGTGAGACCCTGTTTCAAAATAAAGAATAAAAAATAGGGCAGGGGGTGTAGTTCAGAGGTCAATGCCTCTGGGTTTCATCCCCAGACCCTCCAAAATAATAAACAAAAAAACTTTATTTTTTTAAGTGTGATTTATTTTTTAAAATTTATATAGATTTTTTTATTTTTATGTGGATCATATTGACAATGGCATACATTCAGACAGTGCTTGGTGCCCTTTCCCACTCCCTACTTCCCTTCCCCCCCTTCCAACAATGAGTGTCCAGGTTAACCATGCCATATTCATACATTTACACATATTCAAATGCAGCTCCTCCATTAATCAACCTCAACCTTCTTCGTCTCCTACCCTTCCATTTTTCTTTTGCTGAGGTTTCCCTCCATTATCTGGAGTTCCTCTGGTATTCCTAATAGTCCCTAGTTTAGGCATATTAGAGAAAACACATGTCCCTTCTCTTTCTTTGCTTGGCTGATCTCACTTAACATAATGTTCTCCAGGCCTTTTAGAGATTGGGGTCTTCCTCCCCAGTACTGAGGAATCACACCACCATAAATTCTAGAGCTACAAAACAATGAATTCTTCCAGAAACCACATGAGCTTACAAGAAGAACCCTGAACTTCAGAAGAGACTACAGTCCTGGCCAGCACATCGACTGCAGAACATACCAAAGAAGGAGTTTAGCTGTTCCAAGAATCCTGACTCTCAGACTATACGATCAGAAATGGGTATTGTTTTAAGCTACTAAAGGCGTAGTGATTTATTTCACAAAATCAAAGGTAATATAATCACTGACAACTAGATGTAATACAGACCTTTTAGTTTGGCATTTAATTTAAATAATTACCCAATGTCCCATAAAGAGCAAAAAAAAAAAAAAAAATCAAGACTAAAAAAAATCTCTAATATAATTTAGTTCAATGGTAATTGGAGATACCATAAAGAAAACTGAATTTATGTAAAAGTCTGTTTTTTACTTATTTAAATTTTTGAAGGTAACTTAGGGTAAATTAACAAATTTTTTCAGTATCTATAAAATAAAAAGTATTGCTCAATTTTTGAACAGTAAATATTTAGTTGTAAATATGTATCCTTATTGAGTAGCTAGACTCACTAGAAATAGAAGACATGCTAACAGTATAAAGTATAATATAAATACATATGTACTAGAATTGAATCTAGGGGCATTCTATCTCTGAGCTACACCCCGAGCTCTATTTTACTTTTTTATTTGGACACAGTGTCTCACTAAGTTGCTGAGGCTGGCTTTGAATCTGTAATCCTTCTGTCTCAGCCTCACAAGTACAGGAATTACAAGTTTGTGCCACTATGTCTCTGTTTAGATATGTCTTTAAATCAGCTGCCTCCTAGAATTTGATAAAAATTCAGATGCAGTATTGAGATAGAACTTTATTGTGTAAGTCTGGAAACATCTATCATAATACCCCGATATACTAAATTAAGTAAAAAATACTTAAAAATAGAAATTTAATAATTACAATGCTTGAAGTTTTGAAAATGATATGCTTATTGGTGCATAACTTGAAGGAAAAAAATAAAGTAAAAAGTTATCTTGTGAAAAGAGCAAAATTAAGGAAATTCAATGAAATTACATTGAATCTAGAATAGAGAAAATAAAGATTTAATGAGTATTAAGTGATCATTTATTGGCTATCCTATGAGCTGTAGACTATATTCTAAACTATTTCAGAGGTGTTCTTAATAGAATTGAACATAGGAAAAAATAGAAAGAATAAAAATAAGTAATTAAATTTAAAACAAATCTTTAACAACCCTAAAAAATTCTCCCATAAAATAAAAATACAAGTCAATTGCAATTAGTTAGCAAAACCCAGAAAGATATACAGCAATACTTTGCCTAACCTGACAAAATATTACATCTAACAAAGCAATCTGAAAGTAACACTAAGTAATTATACAGACACACACAATTACACTATCTCCATTGTATATGGAACTGAAATACATAATTCCCTGTCCATTGATCCATACACTTACATTCTGTGTATTTCATTCTATGCAAATTTTACCTTAAAAATAGAATGAAAATGAGTGTTGCAATCTAGTTGTTGCAGATGTATATAATATCAATTCTTAGGGGATCTCCTCTATTCATTATTTTCCTGCTTATACTGAGAATGGAAAAAAAAATCCCTTTCTTATCTTGAATATACAGACATAGAAATATGGAAAAGGTAGTCACAAATATTAAAAGGTGAATGATTATCATAAGTCCTGGAGGGTTGGATTGTAATTGGGCCTGGCATGAAAACATGTGTTTTATAATATATAGCACATATATATTACCTTTTCCATGTTTGTATGTGTCTGTTCATCCAAGATGAGAAAGTGGCTCCGCTATTCATTCTCATTCTCACTGCAAACAAGAAAATAATGATCTAGAGAAGATCCCCTATGAATTGGTATTATACACATCTGCAAAAACTAGACTGGAACAGTTGTTTTCATTCTAGTTTGAAGGTAAAATTTACATAGAATGAAATGCAAAAAAATTAAATGTACAGATCAATAGATCAGAATTATTAGTGTAATTTTGTCTGTATTGTTACTTACTTTTAGTTTAAGTTGCCTTATTTTGTGTGTATATTCTATATTTTCATATTCTGTTTACTAAATGACCTTTAAGTCAGCAAATATATGTATCAATGAGGACAATCTGTAACTCCATTTTTTTTATTTTAATTTTTTTATTTTCATGAAACTGAAACAGGATTTTCTAAATGAACTATTCAACTTAGAGTTGAATGCAGAAAAAGAAAACACGAGCATAAACTAATTTATTGCAATGAAAATTAAAATCATGCTACAAGAGTGGTAAAAATATATCAAAAGTCACCAGGGTATGAAACATATTATTTGTCTAACTGGAAAAAATGTAAATATGCCAATGAATTTTGATAGTACTAGATTATTTATATTGAACTAAATAAAAATTCAAAAGCCTATGGAGATAGAAATACATACAGGAAAATCAAAGTTTTAAAAAATTTTCTCCTCTGACTTGGTGGCACATGCTTGTAATCTCAGAGGTTTCAGATTCAAGGACAGTCTAAGCTATTTAGTGAGGCAACTCAATGAGACCTGGTTTCAAAATAAAGAATAAAACATAGGGCTGGAGGTGTAGCTCTGAGGTAGCATGCCCCTGGGTTCCATCCCCAGTACTGCAAAAAATTTTTTCATAATTTTAGAAGAAATTGTACAATAAAATTAGTAAATTAGTAGATGTTACAGATAAAGATTGATGTGTGACGTGATACCTTGAAAACAGACAGTCAGTGTTCTTTATTAATAATTGTATTTGTAACTGATGTATTTTTATTTTATTTTAAAAATCAGTAATTTTCAACTTTAAAAACCTCTGGTCACACCTACTAGCCTACATGGTATCCCATCTAAATCCAGTACAATGGATTTATTCACTACTGATAATACAACACTCAAGACTTGATTATAACAACTCCAAATACCAATTTATGAGCTCTTCATAAGGCCATTCTATACGTAATTCTAACCGTGTGTGTCAATATTATAACAAATAACCAAATAAATATAAATCAGAAAACAAAAGAAAAGTTTAATTTAGGAAATTAGCTTGAGAAACTCTTGTGGCTTTGACCAGAGCATGACTTAGATGTAGATAATCTTCATCGCCATATGACAGCAAATTCACTGAGAATACTATCAGATTGATCTGATTTTTTAAATTTTTATTTTCTGTCCATTTTACAAAATAAATAACTGGATCTTTTGTGGAGGGGTGAGTTGGGAGTTTAGTCCAGATACATTCTACCTCTGAGGTATACTCTCAGACATATTGTATTATTTATTTGGAAACAGAGTCTCACTGTGTTTCTGAGAGCCTCACTAAATTTCTGAAGCTGGTCGCAAACCTGGGACCTGTGATTCTCTTTTATCAACCTCCCAAAAACTGGGATTACAGACATATATATCACCATGTCTAGGTAAGACCTTGTTCTTTTTTTTTTTTTTTTTTTTTTTTTTTGGTGGTACTGGGGTTCCTGGAAGCCCTTCTACCTCTGGGCTATACTCCTAGACCTATTTTTTATTTTTGGAAACAGGGTCTTTTAAACCAGTGCTGCTGGCTTTGAACCTGCCCGATCCTCCTGTCTCTGCCTCCCAAGCACGGGGATTACAAGTGTGCGCCACCACGCCCGGCCCAGACCTTGTTCTTTGACGGAAGAACTTACAGGTTTGTTAAGCATATGGAGGTACCAGGAAGAAAATATTTAATTTTCTAATGGCAATTTCAAATAACTATTAATTATTGAAAATTTTTAAGGTTGAATCATAAGCAATATGTACAAAATATGATTGTAAGTAGTGTGCACAATATCAAATTATCAGTTAAGCACTTTGATAAAATTAAGTGATTGCATTAAAAATGTAGGTTGATTTTTCTACTTTTGAAGAACAAATTATAATAATCTTAGCAGTTTAAAACATTATTTTATTAATTATCTCATAGTCTATAGATCAAAAATTGGCATTTAGATATTTTGCTTAGGCTGAAATCAAGACACAGGCTAGCTGCATACTTCTCTGCACTCTTTCAAGCTCATTGCTGTTATGTGAGGAAGTCAGTTCCCTACTGTTGAGATCTGATTTACTGTTTTCTTCCTGGCTGCTGACTGCAGACAGCTCTCAGCATCTGGATGACACTTTTAGGTACTTGTCTGGTGGTTTCCTCCTTATCTTCAAGAGAGAATCTTCATTGAACTAACTTTATGTCATTGTTCAAATCTTGTAAAAATCCACTGTTGCACCCAGTTTAAGAAAAGTCTGCTTTGGAAGAACGCAGTTGACTAGATAAGGTCCACCTAAATAAGTTCTTTTTCTCAAGGTTAACTAAGTCTTGACGTATTTTACATCTACAAAGCATCTGTTGCCTCTGTCAGATTACAGAAACTTAGAACTGATAGTAGGGGACAAAATCATTAGAATTCTGCCTACCATGGAAAGCATCCTTCCTGAGAAGAACAGAATGTTTAATCCGGTGTAGTCTGTGTCTTTGTGAGTGGTTAATTTATAGAGAAGGGAAACTTATTTTCTCAGTGGTCTGGAGCTCCAGAACTCCTCAATGAAGGCACAGGTTCCTAGTGTCAGCATTCTTGTTGCATAATCTCATAGCAGAAAGTAGAATAGCACAGGAAAGCCTTCAGCATACACTTGAGGAAGAGAAACTCACGGGCCTATCACCCTTAAAAAGATCCAACACTTAACACTTTCACACTGGCAATGCCTGAATCTTGGAGAAGACACATTCAAAACACAACAGGGAGATAGCAAAGGTTTCTGAATGTCCATCAGTAAACTATATACCTAAGAAAAATACTGATTTGTTCTTAGAAATGTAACCATTGTTATTTGCATAAGATGTAATTTTCAAAGACCTCAACAAAATAATGGTAAAAGATTAAATAGTGTAGACAATGGTTATAATCATAATAAATATCTTAAGTTTAAATAATGGAAATGTTTGCACTTATAACACATTCAACAATTTGCAGCCAGGTACAAATGGAGAATGAAAAAAAAATCATAAAAAGCTGCATAGAGTTGTGATAAAATTTTCTACTTATTTATAATATTCTATTTATAATATTCTTATTTGTTGAAGGAAGCATTTATAATTTAAGAAGAGGGAAATTGGGAATAAGTCCATTTGTGTATTTCAAAGTAAAATATATTATTAATTTTATTACATAAGCAGATTAATTTGCTGGGAGGAAAAATTTCCTCTCTTTGGAATTACATTACTTTTTATTTTCCCTTAGGGGAAAACATTAAAAACAATTATACTTGTAAATATATAGTAAAACTGAATTAGGGCAGATTAAGTGTACAACTTAAGTAAGCTTTATAGTTACTTAGTAAAGAAAAACTATTGCATTAAAAAGAAACTTAATTTTACAAAATAATTCATGAATATAATGAAACATTTTAAAGTAGATTTTATTTATATTTTTAAATTTCTTTACTGAGAAATAATTTCTTCACTGAAACATAAATTAATATTCCACTTGTTAGTAATTAATTTGGAACTTAGTCATATATTTCATATGTTTAACTTTTCCATTTGTTTTTATGTTCTTTTTAGAGAATGATTTTCATTTTACTGTACATTATAAACTATAGCTGTAGTAGTATTTCAAGTAAAATATTATAAATTTAATAGATAGTATAATATGAAATAAAAATATTCTTATATTTAGTTATAATTTGAGTTGTTGCAGTTATATTACAATGAAAAGTACAATAAAATATAGTAGTCATGCAAGCCCATTTCTATCTATTTACTTAAATTTAGCCTTTGAAGTCAGGACCACATGCCTTACAGGTCTACTCTAGAAAGGATCATATTTTATTCACATTGGAAGTAATAATTATGCCATTTAACTATAGATGTATACCTATATACACATATACACCCAGGATATAATGCATGCATATATGTATGTATGTATGTATCTAGATAGATAGATAGATATGTATGTATAGATACATATGATATGATATCTATGATAGATAGATATATGTATGTATGTATGTATGTATGTATTTATCTATCTAGATAGATAGATATGTATGTATAGATACATATGATATGATATCTATGATAGATAGATAGATATATGTATGTATGTATGTATGTATGTATGTATGTATCTATCTATCTATCTATCTACATAGATAGCTAACAAAAGTCTCAATTGAAATTGGGGCTTTATTTTTATTGCTTAGAAAATCTAGAGACAGCAGCATGAAATCTGCTCAGCTGCCTGAGGAGAAGCCCCACCACACCCTTTTCTCCCCAGTCATTCTTTCTTTCATCATAAATATTTGCTTTCAAAACTATACTCATATTTTTTACTTGTGTATTCATTTCTTCCAATGCTAAAAACTGTACTTAAAGACAAAAATTAAAGGTTTCTGGGTAGACAGCAAAGTGGTAGAGTCGCAGCTCTAAATATCATATGTAGAACACATGAGGGATATTCAGAATCAACTTTGTCAGGACTGTGAAAAACCATAAATGATTAAGAAATGCAAAATAAAAAATAGAGAAAAAGGCAACTTGAAAAATGTAGGAGTGATTTTTGCCACTTTTATTGCCCTTGATTTGCTCCTCCACATAACGCAGTCAGACTTGAAATAGTGGCAACCTGCGTTCTGGTGTGAGCCTGTGGCCCTGAATCTGGACAGACCCCGAACCCTTTTGAATGGTTTATTGAGTATGCCTGTTTTTTCTTCTTATTAAAAAGAATTGTTGTATATATGTAAGGCATACAAAATGTATTTTGTTTTTTCGGCACAGAGAATTGAACCAGGGACATGCTGCCTCCAAGCTACTCCCCAAGTCCTTTTTATTTATGTATTTTTTAAATTTTAACACATGTTCTCCATAAGTTACCAGGCATTGGCCTGGAACCTATGATTCTCCTGTCTCAACCTCTTAACCTCAGCCACTGAACCAGCTCAACACAATGTTATTACATGCATATAGATAGTGAAATGATTTCTAGTTAAGAGAATTAACTTATCCATCATCCCATAGTGTTAGGCACTATTTTCAAACTGCCAGAATACTCCAAAACTGCCCTTGTATCAAAGATCCTGAATAGAATTAACTGTTAATAACTAGTCCTTATGCCTAGACTTATTTTAAATAACTTCTAGTTTGTATCTTTTAACTTAATCTCCTAATTTCCTCTCACCCTTAACCCCAGGAAACCACTGTGGGCTTTTTTTTTTTTTAATTCTCTATCTATTTAACTTTTTTGAGAGTTAACCTTTAAGAGAAATCATGCAATTTTCTGTATCTGACTGTCCCTTCATGCATGTTCTTCAAGTTTCATCCATATTGTTGCAAATGACAGGGTTTCTACTTTTATTAAGACTGAAATATATATTATGTTCTTCTGTTGATGAAGAATTAGGTTGATTCTGAACTTTTCCACTATGCATAATGTTGCAATGAACATGAGAGTGTAGATACCTGTTGTAGATAGTGGTAGTGTATATACCCAGAAGTGGATTTACTCTACAATGTAATAGCTCTACTTTTAATTTTAGGGTAAATCTTGCTTCACAGAAGAGCTACACTAATTTACATCCTTATCAGCAGTGTGCGAGAGTTCTCTTTCCTCCACATCCTTACCAATGCTTGTTATCATTTTTTATAAGAGCTACACATACAATTATGAGGTGATATTGTGATTTTAATTTGCATTTTACTGATGATTACTGACTTAAATTTTTATTTTTCACATACCTGTTGAACCATTTGGATTCATTACTTATTTATTAAAATCAGGAAAATTATTTTCTTACTATTAGGTTAAGTTCCTTTTATATTTTGAATGTTAATTCTTTATCAAATGTATGGTTTATAAACATTTTACTCTTTTCCTTAGATGTCCCTTCATTCCACTGCTTGCTTTCTTTTCTGTACAAACTTTAAAAAAAATAATATAACCCTATTTGTCTATGTTTTCCTTTCTTTGATCCCTGTAGGTTAGATTCATATAAAAAAAATGATAACCCAGAATAATATCAAGAAGATTTTTGCCTATTTTTCTCTAGTAGTTTGTACCTTAAGGTATTAGATTTAAGATTTCAATCTATTTTGAGTTGATTTTTACATAGGGTATGAGATGAGGGCTGAATTTCATTTTTCTGCACAGAAGAATCCAGTTTTCTCATTAGTTTATATTAAGGAGAATGTGTTTTCTCTGTCTGTTTTCTTGGCAACTGTAAAAAATAAAATAATTTGCTGATGTGATGATTCACATCTGTACTCCTAGTACTTGGGAGGCTGAGACAGGAGGATTCCAGGCTCAAAACGAGCCTCAGCAACTTAGCCGGATTTTCAGTGACTTAGTGAGACCCAGTTTCAAAATTAATAAAATAGTGATGGAGTTGCAGATAGAGGTAGAACACTTCTGATTTTAATCCTCAGAACACTGAAAAAAGAAAGGTGAAGTGATGTAATTGCATAGATTTATTTCTGGACTTTTTTCTTCTGTTCCATTATTTTGTATCTCTTCTTTTAAAACAATATGCTCTTTTGCCTACTACAATTTTGTAGTTACTTTCAGATATGTAGTGTGACATCTCTACCCTTGTTCTTTTTTTTTTTTTTTTTTGGTGGTACTGGGGTTCCTGGAAGCCTTTCTACTGCTGGGCTACACTCCCAGACCTATTTTATATTTTTATTTGGAAACAGGGTCTGTTAAAGCCAGCGCGGCTGGATTCGAACCTGCGCAATCCTTCTGTCTCCACCTCCCAAGCGCAGGGATTACAAGCATGCGCCACCAAGCCCGACTCTACCTTTGTTCTTATTGCTCAAAATTGATTATTAAGTGTGTGTGATTATGTGTGTGTGTGTGTGTGTGTGTGTGTGTGTGTATTTGGCTCCATAATTATTTTATCAAGTGTTTCTAGTTCTGTGAAAGATACCTCTAGAATTATGTAGGGATTTATTGCATCTTCAGATTCCATTAGGTAGTAGAAGTACTTTAACAATATTAATTATTCTAATCTGTAAACAGAAAAATTTTTGTTTTGTAATTTCTTCAATTATTTAATCCACATTTTATTGTATTTAGAGTATATATCTTTAACATCTATTGGAATTAGTCCTAAGTTGTGTGTGTGTATGTGTGTTCATGTTATTGTAAATGAGGTTGTTTTCTTGATTTTTCTCTGATAGATTATTATTACATTAAATATTACATAAATGCAATATGTATTTGTGTGTTAATTTTATATTATACTATTTTACTAAATTCTCTTATTAGTTCTGACAGTTTTTGGATGGTGTTTTTAAGATTTCTATATGTAAAAATTATGTCATGTGCAAAAATAGACATTTTATGTTCTTTGAGTTTTACATTCCTTTCTTCCTTTCTTTCTCCCTTCCTTCTTCTTTGCTCTTTCAAAGACACAGCTAATATGAGAAATAAAGATCTGGATACAACAAGAAGTCATATGGTATTGGTGAGAGAATTAAAAATCATGGGGAAAAAACAGGCTTTTGTTTCTTCTTAGAAGATGGACTATTTCCATACTTTAAACCAATAATTTACATATTGCAGAAAAAAAATAAGTTATATAAAAATTTTCTCCAAGATATAAAAAATAAGTTGGTATCATATGTTCTTCTTTTCCTCTGTTCTCATTTTTTTTAATTTTTATTGGTGATTGTAGTCAAACATCTTAATAGAGTACAAGATGGTAGAGGCATACATGGAAACATAACTTATTTAGCCTTTCCCAATTTTACTTTCTAATTAAGGTGTAGTTGTTCTTCTGATTTTCATTGTCATCTATCTGATTTTATTCAGATTTAAGCCCTAGGATGCCTATAAATAGATTCATATACACTTATAAGAATGTAAAACCATCAAAATACTACAAAAATGAATAAAGGGTGAAATATATTTTTTAAAAATTATATGGGGAGAGGTTTTTGAGGTATATTAAAGTAGACTATTGGTGGAATTTAGCTATTAAATATTCTATAGTAAAATGATATCTTATACTTCTAGCTAAACTTTATATTAGTGATTCAATAACTTATATAGGACTTTGCTTAAAATTACTCTATTTTCTCTTGTGTTATAATTTCATTACACATTTTATTCTCAAACAGATTTTCTCTAAGACACAAGTATATGCTGGTGTGCTGATTCATTTCACCTTCAGTTGTGCATGACAAGGGAATGTAAACTAATCTAAATATGCTCCTAAACAATTTGTATTAGAATGATAATTCTGCTGTAGAATAAAATTTACATAATAAAGTATAAAATCAAATAGAAATTATTTATGGATTACCTATTCTTTGTGATTCTTTGTGCCACTTTTCTATTAACACAAATAAATTTCTTCTTATTTAGCATTTTTAAAAATAATCTTGACTAAGAAATGCACACTGAATTTTGGATACATGACGATTATACCAAGCTTCTCTGGATAGTGATTGTCATGCCAATGGAGAACATACTGCTAAAATTTCTCACAAAATTTAGGTGGCTAAAAAGATAGAATTGTAGGAAATAAATTATAAAAGTTTAAGCTGATCTAACTGTATGTATTTTCTAGTTTGGAAATTTTATTTGAAAAGGAGAAGACTGTTCATAAAATAATAGATATGATAATATCTGAGGATATGAAGATGCTAATTATCCTGGATTGCTGATTATACATTGCATATATGTATGAGTTATGATACTGTACCTCATAAATAAGTTGAATACATTATATGTCAATTTAAGAATAATAATAAAAAACAATATGTCCATTTAGTATACTTATATTCTTGCTGTGGGCTGACTTTAGAATAATTTTTTATGCTAAACTATTTCACTTTTTGTTCCTATTTCAGTTTTTGAGATAAAAACTTCTTGCTTTACATCTCTCTACATATTGAAAGAGCAAGTTTAAGCTAAAACTTCATGCATGAATAAAAGTTAACTTTCATAAAGTAAAAAAAAAAAAAACATTTAAATGTCATGTTTGAAAAGTTCACCCAATTTCAAAGATAAGGAGCACAATTTAATAGATAAAGTTGGATACAATGAGTAATGACAAAAGATATCATTTTTATTTTTTTTATTCTAAGAATAATGGTTTAAATCTAATTAATAAATGCAAGATAGATTAAGTAAAAGTTTTAATTTTATGGCTGTGATTTTCTTTTTTACCTTCCTGCATATAAATAAATTTTGTACTTGCTTCAGAATATCCATTTGTCTAAAAAGGTAGTATTGTGGCTTATTTTTTAGTTTGGTACTGGGGAGGGGTTATGAGGAGAGAAAAATGTATATGCTAATGAAAAACATATAAACAGAAAGATTAATTTATCAGTTTTGACAGACACAAACCATCTTTCTCATAACCTCAACAAGCTTAAATTTCAATATATTTTCTTGAGAAAATGTTATCTAAATCATCCATAAGATCATTTAAGCCATATGTAAGGGATAAAATTGGAAGTCTAGGTGCAAGAATTCTGAATAGTATGAAATAGATTCCCTTTAACTTATGACAGTAAGCCAATAAGGCTTTGTCTGTGGATTTGGAGTTTGATTCATGTTCCACTCCTTTGCATTGAGAATGAGATGAAAAAGAAAATGCATACATGGGAGTCAATCAGGATTAATGAGAAGAAAAAACAAAAAAAAAAACAAGGTGTAAAGAAGTTGAACCTCGTTTTACCACATTTTTCTTGTGATACAATAATGTCATCTCCTTAGCTTTCCTTGATCATAACCTGCCGGAGCCAGCCGGCAAAAGTACGGGTTCCTAAGAGAGGAGTGAGGATGAAATAATATAACTCTTAAGAATTAAATTCCAAATGTTATTTATTCTTAAGCATGGACGGATCACCAGTCAACTCCAGGGTCATATCTCTACTGGCCGACCCTGGGGCTTCTTATCTTGTGGTATTTATAGTTTTTAGCTTTTAGTTACCCTGGAGGAAAAAATTCCAAAGTCAGGGCAGGTCAAACACTACCCTGTTGCCACAAACAATACAAACCTAGCCTTAGCTCAGACAGAATAATAGCATCATTAGCATTAGTAACCTTGAAGCTTCCATGGCCCCAAACCTAGTTGACTCTGGGCTGAAGACAGTCAGAAGTATGCTTTTAGTAAAGATAAGGGGAAGACTTTAATGGCTCCCCACAATAACCCCACATCTGTTTGTTTATGGAGCACATTCTGTGCTTCAGTTGCTTACTGCCAATTCCTAAAGACATTTTCAATGCATGCTTTCACAGGAATTTTAAATTTTCCTATCAATTTTTTAATGTATTTTACATTTATTTTACTTTTTATTTTTATGTGGAACATATTGAAAATGGCATACATTCAGACTGTGAATGGTACCCTGCCCCCCATTTCCCCTTCCCCCATCTCAACAATGAGTGTCCAGGTTAACCCTGCAATATTTATAATTTTACACAAATTTGGATACAGCTCCTTCATTAATCAACCTCAGCCTTCTTCCTCTCCTATCTTTCCATCCTAGCTTTGGTGAGGTTTCTTCTCCATTGTCTGGAGTCCCTCTAGTATCCCTAATACTCCCTAGTTTTGACGAGGTAGAAAGAAAATAGGCAGGTAGGGAAAAGGCCTTGGTAGAAAAAAGTTAATTTCCTGAGTTTCCTGAGGAGTGACAAATGCCTGAAACTCCAAAGTCTCAGAGATAAGAAGGATCAGAGCTTCACAAAGCCATCTGTTTACTAATCAACAAACCCAGGAACCCAGGAGCCAGCACAGAACAAGTCGGACACTCATACTGAATGAAAGGAGACCCTTCAAAGGACTTGCAAATACCCTATGCAAATTCTCC
This sequence comes from Muscardinus avellanarius, assembly GCF_963383645.1. NCBI lineage: Eukaryota > Metazoa > Chordata > Mammalia > Rodentia > Gliridae > Muscardinus > Muscardinus avellanarius. Next base: position 181,109,408 of record NC_137787.1, read on the forward strand.
TTGGAATCCCAAAAGTCACTCTAACCAAAAATGGACTTGCAAGCAGTCAGGCCTTGGCCAGTTGGATGGAAAAAGGGGGACTTTCCCGCTCGGGACCCTCTCCCCTTTTGGGGAGCTACTCTCTCTCTCTATCGCAAGTTGTGTTGGCCCTGAGAGAAGGCAAAGTGCATCTGAGGGCATGTGGCTCGGGCGACTCTCGAGTAGTGACCTGAAGGCCTCTGCTGGACATCATGGCTGGCCAAGCCCCTAGGGGTGACCTGTACCTCTTTTCTGGCAGATCGCATGGACTCTGGGAAAAAGTAGTTTGCAACTGATGGGCACTTGGCTCGGGCGACACTCGGGTAGTGACCCTGAAGGTAGCTACTGGACCCTGGAGTTCCAACCACCTCTATGGGGTGTTCGGCCACTTTTCTCTATTCCCTTCTGGCAGATTGCGTGGACTCCGGAAGAAAGCAGCCTGCACCTGAAGGCAATTCGGCTTGGGCTACTCTCAAGTATTGTCCTGAAGGCAGCTGCAGGACCCAGAGTTCCAGCCCCTTTGCGGGTGTTCAGCCACTCTCCCCCAATTCCCTGCTGCTTCCAATAAACCTTTTACTCCCCTTCCTGAGGTCTGCGGGTGTCATTCTTCGCTCACCGTAGACAAGAACTCACCAGGTTTTCTCTCAAGAAACCCCTGTTTCAGTTTGAGCATATTAGAGAAAACAGAAGTCCCTTCTCTTTCTGTGTTTGGCTGATCCCACTTAACATAACATTCTCCATGCCTTCCCATTTTCTTGCAAATGACATGATTTTGTTCTTTCTTATAGCTGAGTAAAATTTCACTGTGTATATTTCCCATAATTTTGCAATCCATTCATCTGTTGATAGAGACCTGGGTTGGTTCCATATTTTGGCTATTACAAATTGTACTGCTATGAAGACAGGTATGCAATTTCGATGAAAATACCAACAACAATCTTTCATAGACCTAGAAAAATCAGTTATGAATTTAATATGTAGAAAGAAAAGACCCAGAATAGTCAAAGCGATCCTCAAAAGCAATAAAAACCAGGCAGGAGGCATCACAATCCCAGACTTCAAATTATACTACAGAGCAAAAGCAGAAAATGACAGCATGGTATTAGCACAACAACAGGGAGACTGACCAGTGGAATAGAATAGAAGATACAGAAACAAATCCACACACCTATCGTCAATTGATCTTTGAAAAAGGGGCCAAACTTGTACGCTGGAGGAAAGACAGCCTTTTCAACAAATGGTGCTGGATGAACTGGCTATCCATTTGTAGAATTATGGAACTAAACTCTTACTTCTCACCATGCACAGGAATCAACTAGAGATGGATCAAAGACTTAGAAATTAGTCAGAGACTGTGAGGTTATTAGAGAAGGGCATAGGCTCAACACTCCAACATATAGGCACAGGCAGTAACTTGCTCAACAAGACATCCAAAGCACAGGAAATTAAAACAAGAATTTATTTTATATTTTAAAACCAAATATGTATGGGAGAATGTTAAATCTACAAAGGAGAAACACAATTTTAAAGCATACTTTTTATATCAAATATTATTGGCAAGAAATTCATAATTCAGCATGTTGGCTTGACCAGTTCAATGCAATTCTAAACATTTTCCCAGCTATAAAGCTAAAACAAATATTTAGCAAGATCAGCTAAGTTGAATTGAGTGAAACTCCTTGGTCTGTACCTTTTTATATCATATACAAAAATTTTCATTTACATCTCGTCTCATACACAAAGAACAACTGAGATAGTATAATTCTAGTTCTTACGTCCACTTGGCTTGTTTCTATTCAGTAGTTTTTAAATGTTGGTTTAGATATATTAAATTTTCTGTACATTATGTTGTAAATAATACACAAAACAACTATTTTTAAAATAAAAAAATCTCATTTTTATATAACTAGCATCTAAGAATATATATAAACACATATAATTTGAGGATCTAATGGTAACAGTAAGAACTTATAAAGTTTACCATGCAAATAAGAAAGGAACAAAAATGCAGTAAATAAATTCCCTGCTTAATACATTTTTTTCCAAAACAGAAAAAAAGTATTTATTAAAAGAAATGAAGTTAGCCAGGCTTAGTGGCACATGCTTGTAATCCCAGCATTTGAGAGACTGAGACAGGAGGACTGTGGTTCGAGGACAGCCTCAACTACTTAGTGAGTGAGGCCCTTTGCAACTCAGTGAGACCCAATTTCAAAATAAAGAAGAAGAAACATAGGGCTGGGAGGGCCTCTCAGAGGTAGAATGCCCCTGGGTTTCAACCCCAGTACAAAAAACAAACAAACAAACAAACAAACAAATGAAACAGATGATGTGAAGAGTCTTTATAGAAGAACTTTTTTCTGAATGATCAGTGTAAAGGTGAGGGAGGTGTATCAAAGTTCCCAGTAGTATTATAATGGTGTCTGACACTTACTGATAAGTAGTCTTTGCTTTTGTAAGTAGGGCATACTTGTTTACGAGCATTATATCTTCTTATTGGATTGTTCACTATATCAATAAAAAGTGAACCTCTTTGTCTCTTTAGATAAGTCTTGGTTTGAAATATGCTTTGACAGACATGAAAGTAGCTATCCCTACTTGCTTTTCTGATTTTAAATACTAAAGAACTATAATAACAAAAACAGCATAGTACAGGCATAAAAAAGATATATTGACCAATAGAACAGTTTATAAGATACAGAAACAAATCTTTATACTTTCAGCCAGTCATTTTTGACAAATGGAACAAAAATGTGCTGAAGAAAAGATAGCCTTTTCAACAAATGGTTCTGGAAAAATTAAATATTCATATGTAGAAGAATAAAATTAAATCCCCATCTCATACCCTGTATAAAGTTCAACTCTAGATGGAACAAAGACCTAGAAGAAAACAAAAGACAAACTCTCTTAAATATAGATGTTGTAGAGACATCTTCAGCAAAGTTCAGAAAGCACAGAATCAATAAATGGGAAGGCATCAAAGTGAAAAGCAAAGGAAGCAATCTAGTATGAAGAGGAAGACTACAGAACAGGAGTGCATCATTGCCAGCTACTCATTTGATAGAAGATTAATGTCTAGAACATATAAAAATTTTAAGAACAATACTGAAACAAATAATCCAACCAAAAAATGGACAATTAAGCCGAATTATATAAAAATAATGCTTTATAATAGAATACATACAAATGCCCAATAAGTATGTAAAAAATTTTAAGTTTTATTAGCTACCATGGAAATGCAAATTAAAATTACACTGAGGGCAGGGTATGGTGGTGTATACATATAATCATAGGACTTGGGAAGCTGAGATAGGGAGGTTGAAGTTTGAGGCCAGCCTCAGCAATTTATCAAGACTCTCAGAACTTAGTGAAACTCTTTTACAAATAAAAGTAAAAAAGGGCTGAAAGTATAGCTTGTAGGTATAATACCCCTTGGTCCATCTCCAGTAATAAAAAAAGAAAAAAAAATGCACTGCTACACTGAAACTTCACTAAACTCCAGTTAGAATAGTAATTTTCATATGTTAAGATACGCAGAAAATAGTAAAAACATACAGAGAGATCGCGGGGAAATAGGAACTCTTACACAATGTTGGTGGTATTTTAAATTAATACAATCACTGTGATGATAAGTATGGAGGCTCATCAAAATAGAAATGGAACCACCATTTGACCAAGATATACCTGTTAGGATTATAGAATTAAAAGGAGAACACTATTGTGATTTTTGCATACCCATGCTTATAGCTACACAATTCACAATAGCCAAATATAAAAACAACCCTAGTATTTGTCAACAGATGAATAGATTTATAGAGTCATAAAAAGAACAAAATTATGGCATTTGTAGAAAAATAAATGAAACTATAGAATAGTATGCAATAATGAGATCAGGCAGTATCAGAAAATTGAGGGTTGTATATTTTCTTCCACATGTGGAAGCTAGAGAAAAAATAGAAAAAAAAGTGACTTGAAAAAAATTAGAAGACCAGGAAAGATAGTGGAAGGAGACTGGGGGAGGGAGAAGGGGTAGTAAAAAAATGAGAAATGAAAAAAATTTTTTAAATTGCTATATTTATTTTATTGCTATCTCACTGACATGTATAGGGAAGAGCGGGTAGTGGATGTGATCAGGAGGGAAACACACCCAGCACTGTGTGAACCAACACAGCACCTTGAACATCACTATGATGTATAATTATAAGGAACCATAAATGTATATAAAGAAATGATGAACATGATTATACCATGATATCTATACTCTGTTATGTCAAATCTCAAACTAAAATACTATTCTGAGCTACAGAAAATGTCATTTTAACTTAAAACATTTCTATAAATATTTAGAGAATTTAAAACTTTCATTTAGGATTTGATCAATAATCATCTATGTGATACATTTTTTTTTTTTTTTTGGTGGTACTGTGGTTCCTAGAAGCCCTTCTTCCTCTGGGCTACACTCCCAGACCTATTTTATATAATATTTGGAAACAGGGTCTCTTAAGCCAGCGTGGCTGGCTTCAAATCTGTGCGATCCTACTGTCTTTGCCTCCCAAGCATAGAGATTACAAGCGTGCACGACCAATAAATAAATAAATAGATAAATAAATAAATAAATAAATAAAGTATAATATGCTTGGAGAAATAAATTAATTTAGGTGGTAGCTGATGGTTGACCAAGAATAGTTGGTACTGTGTAGTTACCTAAATGATGTTCAGTTGTCGCAGTTGCTGCCTGATTTAATGGTCATTTAAATAATAATTTATAGTATTCTTAAACAAATAGGAGGATACTTCTAATCCACTAATTCACAATTATCATTCCATCTTTTATCATTTTTATCATACCTGATTATTGGTCTCTGAAATCTGTATATAGTACTTAAACTATGTTAATGTAGTGCTTGCCAATGGGAGAAGTCTATTGTACTGTTCATTACAGTCTCAAATGAAAACTTTAACAATTCTACAAGAACAAGTTATAAGAAATAAGATTATATGGTTGCCAAGAAATAATGAGATACCTGGATCTGAATGGTTTAATGTCAGTGAAAATTGTAAGGAGAAAAAAATTCCCTGAGTTCAGAATTGCAGTGCATGCCTCCCCTGAGAAGCAGGTGGACACGTGGACAGCTGTAGAGCAGGTGAGGTGCTGGAGCTACGTAGTCAACAGCCTGTGGATTGATTACATTAGTGGCCCCTGTTCTGCTTTGTCATGTGACTTTGCAATCTAACTAAAGATAAGTAGCACTTCTGTTCCATCTCTTAAATTTGAGAAACTCGAATTTAGGAACTTGTTTTAGGCAGTGTTATAAAAGCCAATTTCAAATAAGTAGAGGATTTTTGCTTCTGCTTTTGATGCTATTTTTATTACAGATATTACTGCTAATGGGTGAGAAACACAAAGCAAAATCACCCTGTCACCAGTGTGACAGCAAACTGGCTGCCAGACAGGAGAGAAAGCCAAACTCAGTATAAGAACTGCACCCCCAAACACAGGACACATTTCTGACCTGCACACTTGATGGTAAAGTAAATGTTTATTGTCTTAAGTGTTTATACTTTGAGATTGTTCACTGCACAGCATAATTACAGCAATAGACATCTGATACAGAATTCAAGGCTCAAATGTAGAGTGCTACTATAAGAAAAATAAAATAAAATGTGCTATGTTGGTTAGCAGAGGCTTTAAAAATGACTATAATACCACTATAAATTTGGAAAAGTTAATGACTTGTGCTATGTAGTGATGGATTATTTAATAAAGCTATAATCATCTATAACTTAGAAAAAATTTTATGTGATGAGCTTTTAGACTATACAAACATCACTTTGGCCTAAACATTGAAAGTGGCTTTTGATTTCTTTTTCAGTAAATATTATAATACTATAAAAAAGAGATATGTTTGAGAGAAAAAAAATAGAGTTTTCAAGAAAGACAGATTGTTAGCTTAGAAAATTAACTTTCTTTTGCCCTGGCCAGTATAATACACTTTTTCATATATTTTTGGTACATTACAATTATACATCAAAAAATAAAAACAGGTAAGGATGTCCACTATCACCACTCCCATTTAAAATAGTTTCTAAAATCTATGCCAAAAAAAAAAACAGACAAGAAAAGAATATTGAAGGGATACAAATAAGGAAAGAAGTGAATCTCTGTTGCATATCGCAATATCTTACACTTAATAGATTCAAATTCAAACAAATGATTTCTAAACTAATACAAAAATTTAGCAATGTGACCAGTCACAAAATCAACTTACAAAAATAAAAATAATTTTATATACATACCAAACATGCATCCTATGAAAAAGAAATTCTGAATACAATTTTATTTATATTTGTCTCAAAAAATGCAACATTTTATGTAAGCCATGTATATAGACAATAGCTCTCATAACCAATGATTTGTGGTCCTCTTTGTCAAGACCTTTAAAAAATTAAAGTAATGCTTCCTAGATACTTTTACTGTCTCTGTAAAGGTTTTAAAAAATGTTATGTCAACAGAAACCTGATCTCAAAGAGCAGAAAATAGATTCAGAGAAAGAAACATGTTTGGAAAGTAATTATAAATATTAATTCTAATATATAGTTTAGATTATAATCACTGAGTAATAAATCTCACAATATTTTTCAGGAAGTAATAATGAAAAAACAAGTTTCTATAGCCTAATCTAAATGGTACCAAGTGTGCTTAACTTATTTAAAATGATTTGGAGCTTCAAATATTTTACTAAAACCAAAGAAGATTGCACATCATTTTCTAAGATCTTTATGCATCAAAAAGATTATGTGAGAGAGAAGATGATTTTTCAAGAGTAAAGAAAGTAAATAAACTGGAGCCACCACAAGGAACATAATCAATGTATTAGTACTTTCACTCTCAGGAGTTAAAAACACCTAACCACTAGGATAGAAAGATTGTTGTGAACCCTTCCACACTTTCTGTTCCATTATTCATATATATTTTTAATAAAAGTTTTCAGTGCAGTTATTCTGCCTTACTCTTACTACTGCAAGTTTTAAGTTCTGTAAAAGATGTGTGTGTGTGTGTGTGTGTGTGTGTGTGTGTGTGTGTGTGTTGTAATGAGGAGTGAACCCAGAGGCATTCTACCTCTAAGCTACACCTCACAGCCTCATTTTATTTTTTATTTGGAAGCAGGGTCATGCTAAGTTGATAATGTGAAAATATATTTGTTTAGTTCTGTCAAAGAAGTAGTTTAAACATAAGCTACCACTTTTTAATCTTGCAAAAACAAGTTCTTTTGCAAAATAAAATTTTACTCAGTCAAAAAGAAGTGCAAAATTATGTCTTTTATATGGAAAAAGATGGAACTGGAGAACATTGTGCTAAGTGAGTTTAGTCAGTCACAAAAAGTAAAATATCTGAAGTTCTCCCTAACATGTAGAAACTAGGGAGGAAAAGGGTCATAGGAAGAACTCTAAACAAAGAAAGAAAAACCATAGATGAGAAAATAAGAATACCTAACTGAGGAGAATGGGAAGGAAGAAGAGGAAAAGTCCCTAATATACATGATGTGCATTCACAAACATATCGAAGTCAGTCACTAAGCCAAACATGAGAAGGAGTGGGGAGGAATGGGGTGTGAATTGAGAAAGGGCTAAATGAATAATGTGCATGTATGCCTCTTCCATCTTGTACCTATTAAGAAGTATGACTACAATGCACCAATAAAAATGTAAAAAATAAAGAGATTGCAGGTATTACACCCTTCCCTCACTCCCATCTTCCCATCTTTCCCTCTATCTCATTGGGAAGAATGTGAATCTGTGACTACCACCAATAAGAATTCAGCACAGGAAGATGACAACCAAGGGAAGCAGCACATACCATTCTTGCTGACATCCAATCTCTACTGCCTTAAAAGTAGAGTTCTCTAAAAGCCAGAAAACACCATTTTACTCAGCCATATAAAAGAACACAATAAGTAAAAATTGAAGCTGGAAACAAGGCTGGAAGAGTTACTAGAGAGTAGAAAAGAAACCTGTCCACCTTGCAGCCATGGTGCCACAGTGGCACCATCATGCTTCACTGCACCCGACTCCAGAGATGAACAGAAAAACAACTAAGGACTTGAAGTAAGTGGCTGCAAATCACCAGAATTGTAAGACTCCTGTGCAAACACCAGCTACAACTTGCAGCAGTGGAGGCCAAGCTCACCATGCCCTCCAGACATCCAGAGCAGCACTAAACAACACAGTAAGTGAAGCTGCTATTTCCACAGAAGAATGCTCAGCACAGCATTACCAGGAACTAGCACAGATGCAATAAACTCCCTAGCTCTAAGACTTTGTGGTTCAACTCAGCAAAGGAGAGAGTGGAGTCTGCTGTTGGACATAACAGAGGCTCAGCAAGCTTAAGCTCTGCATCAGTGGAAACTGTGGGGAGAGACCTACACTTAACATTAGATCCAACTAGTAGGATCTCTAGGATCACCACAGACCACACCATCTTGGTGAATAGGGATAAGTCAGGTCAGACCAGCCCTAGCTGTGGAGAACAGAGACTCTTACATTGAGTTTGGTCTCAGAGGCATCTGCCACCTACAGAGGCAGGGAGAGATAGAGACTCCACATTGGTGAAAAGGATGGAGGATGGATTGTACTTAATATGAGATCCAACCCCATTGATACTGGTCATCTCTACAGACTGAGAAAGACTCAGAGAACCAGGCTTGCAGCAGAAAAACTGCTGATGGCACTAGGTTTCTGCACAGAGAGATTGCAGAGGCCCAGTCTACTGAATATTCATATATTTGTAGGGTTGCATTAGTTTGTTGTTGTTTTGTTTTTTGTTCTGTGTGTGTGTGTGTGTGTGTGTGTTCTTGTTTATTTACTCTCTTTCGAACCCCTCTCACATGCTTCTTCTCTTGTACATACCTACTCTCTTTTTTCTATCCCCTTTTTTCTCTCTTCTTTTCTCTTTTTTTGTCTTGTATTAAATGAACTTTATATCATTATACTAAAAACTCTACATTGGTTACTAGAATACAACTACATATTCACTATCTCTAATCTCTACTATATACTTCCTTGCTAAATTCATACTCTCATTCTAGTCAATCCTATCTGTGACTTTAACCTATTCTTGTATTTATGACATCACTCCACTCCTCACTCAACCTTCACTGTTGAATACAACACAATTTGCTCTTGGGTATACAAGCTGACACCAGAGATTGAGAAAAAATTATCAGAAGCAATAGATACAAACTTCTGAAATTATGAGAAAAAATGAATAACAAGGAAGCACTGAGCTCCCACAACACAACAATAACAGAACCTGACAACACAGACTTGCAGAGATTTCTAGACAGTCAAATCAGGAATGTAACTGTAGAAATAATACAGGACTTCTAAAAGAAATTTAGAGAGAGCCTGAAAGAAATAAAGGATGCAATCATTGAAGTAAAGGCATCAATTCAAACTATAAATAATTGATTAGGCCATATGGAGAATAGAATCTTGCTCCTAGAAGATGATCACTTCCAAAAAAAAATACATAGTATATAACTTAGAAAAAACAATTCAACAGCATAAATTGGACATTGAAGAGCTGGGTGTGGTGGTGCATGATTGTAATCCCAGCATTTGGGAGGCTGAGACCAGAGGATCATGGTTTGCAAACAGCCTCAGCTACTACATACTGAGGCCCCCTGCAACTTAGTGAGACCCTGTTTCAAAATAAGGAATAAAAAATAGGTCAGGAGATGTAGCTCAGAGGTTGAATGGCCCTGGGTTTCATCCCAAGACTCGCAAATACATACATACATACATACATACATACATACATACATACATACATAAATAGAACATTGAAGAAATATGGGCTTATTTTAAAAGAGATAGCCTAAGTATAATGGCATAGAAAAGGAAATAAAAAGGTGAAACCAACAGAATTAACAATCTTTTCAAAGAAGTAATAACAGAAAATTTTCCAAACATAGAGCAGGAGGTCGATACACAGGTACAGAAAACTTATTGAACCACCTTTAAACAAAATCAGAGAAAAGGTTCACTATACCACATAATAGTCAAAATGACCAATGTAGAATCAAAAGAGAGAATCTTAAATGCAACAAAATCAAAATACCAAGTGATATTCAGAAACAAGTCAATGAAAACCCCTCCAGAATTCCCAAACCAAGTCATAAAAGTCAGAAGGGCCTAGACTCACATATTAAAACTGAATGAAGCCGGGTGTGGTGGCACACACTTGTAATTCCCAGGCTTGGGAGGCAGAGACAGGAGGATCTTGCAGTTTTGAAGCCAGCCTCACTGGCTTAAGAGACCCTGTTTCCAAATAAAAATATAAAAAATAGATCTGGGAGTATAGCCCAGAGGTAGAAGGCTCTTGGGGGTTCCATCCGCAGTACCACCAAAACAAACAAACAAACAAACAAACAAAAACTAAAAGAAAACAACTTATGGTTAAAATTTTTCTACCCAGCAAAGCTTTACTCAAATTACACAGGTAAACAAGAATCTTCCATGATAAACAGAAGCTGAAGAAATTTATGTTTTTCAAAGCAGCACTAAAGAAAATACTCAAGGAGAATAACTTCAAAGAAGAAATAAGTAATAGACATCAGAACCAGAGAAACAAGAATTTCTATTCAGTAAACAACTAAACAAAAAAGAACAAACACTATCTCAAAAAAAGTTAAATCTCAATATGTTAGAAATTAAAAATCAGCACTCAATAATCACACTGAACATAAATGGTCTCAACTACCAAATAAAGAAACATAAAGTGGCAAAATGAATTAAAAAGCAAAATTCATCTATCTGGATGCTTGCAAGAAACACACCTTACAAGTAAATTTAATAACAAACATAAGGTAAAGGGCTGGATCAAGGTAATCCATGCCAATGCAAATTGAAGACAAGCAGGAGTAGCAACTATATCAGACAAGTTAGACTTCAAGCCCAAGCTTATTTTTCACTGGTAAAAGGAACAATCCAACAAGAGGAAATAATGATAATCAACATTTATGCCTCAAACAAAGATGCAGTTAATTTCATAAAACAAACTCGTTGTGATATTAAGTCACACATGAGTCCCAATAAATTAATACTGGGAGACTTCAACACCCCTCTCACACCATTAGACTGATCTTTTAGACAAAAGGTCCATAAAAATAGCTCAGACCTAAATAATACCATCAACCAAATGGACCTATTAGATGCATATAGAATATTCCACCCAACTACAACAGAGTTCACATTTTTCTCAGCTACTCACAGAACCTTCTCAAAATAGATCACATTCTGGGCCACAAAGTGAGCACTATCAAATTAAAAAAATGTGATATACTTCCCTTTGTCTTTTTAGACTATAATGGAATGAAACTATAAATCAATGATAAGAAGACCCAGAGAAACCATATAAACATGTAGAGATTAAACATCACACTGCTGAATTAACAAAAATGGATCATAGAAGAAATAAGTGGTGAAATCAAGAAATTTGTAGAAACAAACAAAAATAGAAATACAACAGATCAAAACTTCTATGACTCTTTGAAGGCAGTTTTAAGAGGAACATTCATAGCACTGTGTGCTGACATAAGTACAGAAAATCATCAAATAAATAACTTAATTACATATCTCAAGACACTTGAAAAATAGAAACAATCTAACTCCAAAGTCAGTAGAAGACAAGAAATTATAAAATTCAGAGCAGAAATCAATGAAGTAAAGAATAAAATAAACAACAACACTTTTTTTTTTTTTGGTGGTACTGGGGTTCCTTCTACCTCTCGGCTACACTCCCAGACCTATTTTATATTTTATTTGGAAACAGGGTCTCTTAAGCCAGAGAGACTGGCTTTGAACCTGCAAGATCCTCCTGTCTCTGCCTTCTAAGCATAGGAATTACAAGCCTGCATTACCATGCCTGGCTGTATTTGACACTTTTTAACATTCTAATGCTATATGAAAAAGAGGAATTTATACCAGTTCAAACTAATGCTGTGTGAAAAAGAGGAATTTACACCAATTCAAGCAACTACCCTTGACATCACCTCCATTTATTCCATTTTGGGTACACTGAAATTAAATTTTACTAGAAAATATAAAAATATCTAGAAAAGATAAAATTGATAAAACCTTAACTATGTAAACCAAGAAAAATAGAAGATGAAATAAAATCAGAGATAAAAAAGGTAATATCAAAGTTGGCACTGCAGAAATACAAAGAATCATGAGATTATTATAGCACTATTCACCAATATATTTGATAACTTAGACAAAATGGACAAATTCTAGGACACATAAACTTTTCCAATTGGAAAAAAAAGACATGAGTATTAACAAGTAGTGGGATTAAATAGGTAATGTAAAATATCCCATCTCAGCAAAGCTCAGAATAAAAAAGCTGTGTTGCTGACTTTTACCCAACAGTCAAGGAATACCAATTATTCTTTAATTACTCAAAAACACGGAAAAGGAGGAAATTCTTTCAAACACATGCTGAGTCTAGAATTACCTAAATATAACAAACCAAACAAAGACCCAATGAAAACAGAAAGCTACAAGCTGATATTCTTTATGAACCCAGATGAAAAAAAAAATTCAATAAAATACCAAGATACTGAATCCAACTACTCATTAAACAGATTACTACTTGCCATTAGCAACTATAATTCATCTCTGGGATGTAAGGATCATTACACATACACAAATCAGTAAATGTGATGTACCACATAAACAGAATAAAAGACTTTTAAAATCATATAATTATCTCAAAAGATATAAAAATTCCATGTTAAACTCCAACATCTCTTTATGATAAAAAAATAAATAAAACTAAGGCTCTGCACAACTTAACAAGACCTTGTTTTCAAATAAAAAATAAACTACTGCTGGAAGTATAACTCAAAGGTAGAGTGCCCCTAATTTCAATGTCCAGTACAAAAAAAAAAAAAAAAGAAAAGAAAAAAATACACCTCAACAAAGAAAGGCTGTATATAATGTGTTAGCCATCTTTGTTTCACTATAGCCAAGTATCCATGAAAAACAACTTAGAAGAAAAAAACTATTTAGGTTCATGATTTCTGAGTTTTTTCTTTTACCATGGTCAGTTGATGCCATAATCACAAATTAAGACCATTTTCTGCTGCCTTAAATTACAAAGTTTTGACTATATTCTGCTTTAAAAAGTAAATTTAATATACATTCTTTCCTCTTATAGAAAAGAAATGTAAAAACGGTTTGAATGTTAATTAATAGTGATAAATAGAATGCTACTTGTTAAAAAAAAATTGTTGGTTTGTGTATTAGCTTCAATCTATTCAGACACGTGAATTCTTCATAGGCATTTAAATTCTATTCTCCCCTTATAAATTCTTTCATCAATAGAAACATCTACTCTAATAATATTATTATTCTGAAGTTTATATGTAATAAATAGTATAAATACTTTATATCTTACATTATTTTATTCCAATTTCTTTTGATGGTAATGTAGTATCACAAGTAAAGCTAGGTGTTAGAGAGTTTAGAATACATTAAACTACTATTATGTTGATGTGTGTAGGAAGTAGGCACTTGGAATTGAGACCAAGGACATTCTACCTCCTAGCTACACCCCCAACTCTATTTTATTTTATGAAATTTTATTTTTAAGGTTTGAAACATGGTGCGATTAAGTTGCAGTGGGCCTCACTAAGTTGCTGAGGTTGGTTATAAATATAATTCTCTTGTCTTAGCCTCTTAAGTAAAGGGATTAAAAACATATACCCCTTTCCTCCTAGTTTTTGCTAATTAGGGAAAGCATCTGATTTTTATTTTCTGTGCTATTTTTCTGTGCATGCTGCATTGCAAGTTCTGATCCCACTCTTGATGGCCCCAGGAGTGGCCTGGCCACCCGGAGGACTCTGATCCCGACCTTGCTGGCTCCAGCATTGGCCTTGACACATGGGAGGCCCCAATCCTGGCCTCGCTGGCCCCTGCACTGGCCTAACCCCTCGGCTGGCTCGAGTTGTAGAAAGGGCCCTATAGAGAAGCAATTAAGGTAACCAATCAGAGGGTATGGAATGGGGGAGGATGGAACCTAGTAAAAACTCAGGAGGTATGTAAACAAATGTATCAAAGATAATCACCAATCAAGCATGGGATCGAGGTAGGGGGAAGGAATGGGATGGAGATTGGATGAGGGCTAATTGGATGATGTGTGCTTGTATATCTTCTCAAGTCTCGTATTCCAATGTAATATATGATTACAATGCACCAATAAAAATATTTTAAAAAACCCAAAAACATACACCCCCATACCTGACTCTAATTTGCTTTAAATAATTATAATTTTTGTGCAGATTAAGATTTGCTTGCTTAGGCTGGGTGTGGTGGTACAAGCTTGTAATCCCCATGCTTGGGAGGCAGAGACAGGAGGATTGTGAAGGTACAAAGCCAGCCTCGCTGGCTTAAGAGACCCTGTTTCCAAATAAAATAGAAAATAGGTTTGGGAGTGTAGCTTGGAGGTAGAAGGGTTTCCAGGAACCCCACTACCACCAAAAAAAAAAAAAAAAAAAAAAAAAGTTTTGCTTACTTATGTTTTTTTTTTAATTTTTATTGGTGCAATGTAGTCATGTATCTTAATAGGATACAAGATGGTAAAGACCTAAGATGCATAAATCAATTATTTAGCCCTTTTCTAATTCCCAACCCATTCCTTCCCTCCTTGTTTCTTCTCATGTTTGTCTTACTGATTGACTTTGAGATGGTTATGAATGTACATCATGTACATTAGAGAATTTCTCTCTTCCTCCCTCCCATTCCCCTCAGTTAGGTTGCCTTATTTGTTCATCTATGGTTTCTCCTTCTTCATCTAGGGTTCCTACTATGACCCATTTTTTCCACTAGCTTTTGCATATTAGGGAGATTTTCTATTTTACTTTTTGTGACTGACTAATCTCACTTAACATAATGTTCTCCAGTTCCATTAACTTCCCCACAAATGACATAATTTTGTTCTTTATGTTTCTTTTCTTTTCAACTTCACTTGAAATAAACTGAGATTCCTATAGTCGACGGCTTTGAGTTAAAATGTACCTTTATATGTAAAAAAAAAAAAATTTATTTTTCTCTAATTCACTACTTAGGTACAAATACTGGTTTTAAGTCACAATTCCATATCTCTCAAAATAATTCTTATTTTAATTTTGTTGTTTAGTACTAATTTAAATATCAAATCAATTTTACTATATTTTAAAAATATTCCTAAGTAATCTATGTTCTCCTCATCTGAAACATAAAATTTGATGTAGTATTCAGAATGACAAGAGATAAAAATAAAACCTTGAAATACCAGTGCATATAAACAAGTAAAGTAATTTCAACTTGTGTATCCAGTTAACATATATGTTGTTTTATGTTTTGAATGTATATTTTAAATACCTGCAGTTCATTAGCATGTAAAACAGAAAATTTGCCAGCCTTGTTAAATTTTCAGTCTAATTAGGAGAGAAAATAATACATAGAATTATTGTACCAAAGTTTCATATAGCTGGGCATGGGGACACACCACTGTTATCCCAGTACTTGGAAAGCTGAGATAGAAAGATGGCAGGTTTGAAGTTAACCTCAGCAATATAGTAAAATCATGTTTCAAAAATAAAAAATACAAAAAGTACTGCGTATATAGTTTAGAGATTGCATGGTTCTCTGTTCAATACCCAGTGTGAATGAATGAATGAATGAATGAATGAATGAATGAATGAATAAATTGTATGTATGTGATATGTTACAGTGATATATTCTAAAGAAGTGGGATGTGGGGGATGGAATTTCTGCTTGAGTAAAAAAAGAGGTGAAGATAATATTTTTAGTAGGGTCCTCTCTAGTGAAGGTGACATTAGAGAAAATAAAAGGCTCATGGTAAAACGTTTTGTTCCAATAAACAGCCAGTATAAAACCTCTATGGTGAGAGTCTAACTATCATGCTCAAAAAGTAAAATAACAGCATGGGTATGTACATCAGTGGTAGAGTACTTGCCTAGAATGTATGAGGCACTGAATTTGGTCTCCAGTGAGAGAGAGAGAGAGAGAGAGAGAGAGAGAGAGAGAGAGAGAGAGAGAGGTGTGAAAGAGAAAGAAAGAGAAAGAAAAAGAATGAGGAGGAAAGGAGAGAGGAGAGAGAGAATGATGAAAGAAAAGGGAAAGCGTAAAATATAAAATTCTAGTGTATGATTAATAAGTAAATAAGAGAGTACAGAACAATGGGATGAGTGAGAGGAATGACTGACCTATTCACTTGATAAAAATTAAAATCATAGAGTTTTGAAGTCAACAATTATTGTTTGGCTTGCTTGAGAAAAATGTGTATATGTATATATGTGTGTGTGTGTATATGTGTATATCCATATATGTAAATTATATATATTGCATGAATGTATGGTATGTCTTCATGTATACAAACATACTCATATATATCATATATATGTACATATACATAATCTAGTTCAATATTATGAATAAAAATAAGGATGGAAAATTGTAATTGAAAAACTATATAGAAGTTTATTTGATCAATTCATTTATGAGAAGATGGTGGCTGGAATAAGGGTATGGAGATGAAGAAATTTGAAGCACTTGAATTAGGTCTATGTGCAAGGTAGGCTGGAGCTTCTTGTGTGTGTGTGTGGTACTGGAGATGAAACCTAGGGATATTATACCTTCAAGCTACACCCCCAGTCTATTTTTTATTCTTTATTTTGAAACAGGGTTTCACCAAGTTGCAAAGGGCCTCACTAAGTAACTGAGGCTGCCTGCCAGCTGAGATCCTTCCATATCAGCCTTGCAAATACTGAGATTATAGGTGTGCACCACCACACCTGGCTTTTAGGCTTGAGTTTCTCTATCTTAAGCCTGTAGATTGAATAAAATGTGCAAACTCAAACAAAATGTAAAAATTATTCCAAATATTTTGGTGTGTGTGTGTGTGTGTGTGTGTGTGTGTGTGTGTTGTTTCAGCAACTGAAGGAATAGAACAAATTAACTGAGACAAGGAAACAGTTGAAGACTTTAGAGAGAAATGTCAAGATTTCAGTTTTGGACATTTAGGTTTTAATGTATGGTAGATGTCAAAATGGTGCATTAAAATAATTAGACATGTGAGTCTGAAATTGATAGAATAATTCCAGTTAGAGATAAAAATCTGAATGTCAGAATAATGTAAATGTAAATTATAATCATTAGGTCAAATGAGATCACAAATAAAAAGCATGTGGTGAGGCTGAATCTAGGTCAGTTGATAATTAGAAAATCAGGATGTAAGAGAGAGTTCATCAAAGGAGACAGAAAAGAAACAAGTAAAGTAGAAGAATAAAGGAGTTGGCTGAGGGAAACAAGGAGGAAATTATGAGTGCATCTATAGAGGAGTGCCTGATTCCATGAACTGTGGCTCATAGTCAAGTAAATTAAGGACTGAAAAGATCAGCTTCTGTAGTTATTTTTGGGAAGGCCATCCATGACACTGGGCTTAGAAGAAAATTAAAAAGATCATATTGGAGGGGAGCAGCCCTACCTGCTCCCAGGAAGGCCCAGTGCTGGGCTGAGGGCAGGCGGCCCTACCCGCTCCCGGGAAGGGGCCATGATGTGCTTAGAACAGCAGATCCTGCTCTGCACTGTGAGGCTGTGGGACTCCGCTCTTAAAGGGGAGAAAAAATTCATTGCTACCGAGTGCCTGATCTCACAACCTTTTTAAACTACACATACTGTCTTCTCTTATTCAAAACAAAACAAAACAAAAAGAAAAGAAAAGAAAAAAGTAAAAAAGAAAAAAAGATAAAGAAAAAAAAATATTGGAGAGGGGTCAAGATAGCCGTGGCATCAGCCAGGATTCTGGAGATGCAGACAAAACTTACCTGGAACTTTTGGAAAAATTTCTCATGAATGGGGAACTGCATCTTTCCTACATGTGTAAGAATCCTGGACATCTTCTGAAAGGAGGGAGCTCAGCTGAGACCTAGGAGGAAGGCGGTGTTGGCAGTGGCAGCTGCGGTAGTGGTGGAGGCTTGTATTTGAGAGAGGCAGAGATCTGATCCAACCCACCCTGATCTTCTGAAGAAATTGCCCTAAAAGTGGAATGCTACCATTGCGCATGCTCAGGAATACTGGACAACATGCAGTGTAGGAAAGGAGTTTGTGAAAGAATTGAGATGGTGGAGGCAGTGGCAATGCAGCAGCCAGTACTTAGGAGAAGCAGAGATCTGATGCAACACATCTGGATCTTTTGAAGAAATAATGCCAGAGGCAGAATGCTACCAACACACATGCTTGGGAACTTGGGAAAACATGCTCTGTGAAGAGGGTGCTCAGATTGAAGTCTGCCAAGAGGTGAGGCCAGTGCTGGGGACAGCGAGGCTGGGATCGGAACCTGCTGTGAGGCAAGGCCAGTGCAGGGGCCTCCAAGGCCAGGACCCGAGCCTGCCTAGGGGTTAGGCTGGTGCCAGGGCCAGCGAGGTTGGGATTGGGGCCTACCATGAGGCAAGGCAGGAGCTGGGGCCTCTGAGGCCAGAATCGGAGCTTGCTCAGGGGTGAGGCCAGTGCCAGGGCCAGCCTGGTTAGAATCCAGGCCTGCCATGAGGCAAGGTTGTTTCTGGGGCCTTGGAGGCTGGGAACAGAGCCTGCCAAGGGGTGAAGCCATTGCTGGGGCCACTGAGGCTGGGGTTGGAGCCTGCAATGAAGCAAGGCCGGTGCTGGGGCTTCCTAGGCTAGGATCAGAGCCTGCTGAGGGGTTAGGCCTGTGCCGGGACCAGTGAGGCGGGGATCAGACCCTGCCGTGAGGCTAGGCTGATACTGGGGCCTCTGAGATCAGAGCCTGCCGAGGGGTTAGGCCAGTGTCAGGGCCAGTGAGGCTGGGATCGGAGCCTGCCATGAGGCAAGGCTGGTGCTGGGGCCTTCGAGGCCGGGATCTGAGCCTGTTGAGGGGTTAGGCCAGTGCCGGGGCCAGCGAGGCCGGGATTGGGTCTTGCCATGAGGCATGGCCGGTGCTGGAGCCAGAGAGGCTGGGATCAGAGTTCCCTGGGTGGCCAGGCCAGTGCCGGGACCATCAAGAGTGTGATCGGAACTTGAAATGCGGCATACACAGAGAAATATTACAGAAAATAAAAAACTAGATGTTTTCTCTAATATGCAAAAACTAGGAAGAAATAGGTAATAGGAGGAGATCTAGTTAAAGAAAGGGCCCTATAAAAAGCAATTAAGGTGACCAATCAGAGGGAATGGGATGGGGGAGGATGGAATCTCTTTAAAATTCATGATGTATGTAAACAAATGTATCAAAGTTAATCATCAATCAAGCATGGGATCGAGGAAGGAGGAGGGAATGGGATGGGATTGGATAAAGGCTAATTGGATGATGTATGCTTGTATATCCTCACAAGTCTTATATTACATTGTGATGTATGACTACAATGCACCAATAAAAATATATATATATATTAAAAGTTCATATTGGGAGAAAATATTTTAAAATCATATATATATATATATATATATATATATATTCATATATTCATACATATAAATATATATGATGTGTAAATGCACATTTATATACCGTTTAGAATTATATATGTATATATACATTTATATACTCACTAATATATACATATATATATATATATATATGTATATATATATGGGATATATGTGTTCATATATATGTATATATTCATATATATAAATATATACACACTAGTGGGTATATACTGGCATTCCTTACTCAATCCCCAAAAATCTCCTAAGCATATTCTAAAATTAAATATTACTCTTATATTAAGGTTCATATATGTCAGAAGTTAAGAAAGAAAATTATTGTCAAACAATCATAGAACATAATGGATTATTTTAAAAAGTTGTGACATATTTCACATATATTCATTTGTATGACATTCTAATTGTCTTTTTGCAATTTGGTAATTTGTGAATAGATACTCTCCTGCTAAATGTCAAATCTCTAAGGTGGCTTCCAAGATAGTTTTAAGTTCTCTTATGTTTTAAGTAAAAGTTAAGGAAGAAGAACCTGATAATGCATACCCTGTAACTGGTTCATAAAAGTAAAGTGTTTTTTTAATTAATGATAAAGGCTTATTTTTGTTTTATTGAATCATAATTATATGTATTGTTTTCAAGATCTAAGAATATGATTGTAAGCTTTGCTACAAATGTATGCACTTCTTTTGTAGTGATAATATTGTGACATATGACATTTACATGATCTTAAAAACATTTCTCATGCTTCTGTGCATGGCATCCTCACTTGGGTACTCTATAACTACAGTTTTACATTTTTAATTATTTAACAATGTCTTGTAATCAGAATTATGCAGTATGTAATGCTTACTTAGTCAACATAATATTTTTGGGATTCATCTCCTACTCTCCCACAGAAACTGCCAGACTGGACTGGGCATGGTGGCTCATGCTTGTAATCTCAGTACTTGTGAGGCTGAGACAGGAGGATCATGGTTCATGGGCAGCCTCAGTTACTTAATGAGGGCCTCTGCAACTTAGTGAGACCTTGTTTTAAAAGAAAGAATAAAACGAAATAGGGCTGGAGGTATATCTCAGAGGAAGAGTTCCCAGGGTTCCATTCCCAGTACCACTGAAAAAACCCAACAAAACAAACAAAACAAAACAAAAAAAACTGGCAAACAGAGAACAAAGTTCTGTCTTCATTAAAACAACAAATGCAGGTGAAAACATGAAAATAGGAAACATTATATTCATTGTTGGGGAAAACGTGAATGGAAATAACTCCTAAGAAAAACAATATGAAGAGTGTTCAAAAACCTAAAATAGAGCTATGATCTAATTCAACAATTCTACTCTCACTTGTCTATCCAAAGGAAACAAAAGCAGTATATAAAAATATATTGGCACACCCTTATTTATTGTAGGAATATTCACAATAGTTCAGCTCGGGAGTTAACCAAGGTTTCTAAATTTTATAGGTGAAGGGATAAAGAAAATGTGGCACATATACACAATGGAATATTATGTACATTCACAAACATCTAAGTCAATCACTAAGCCTAACATGAGAAGGAGGGAGGAAATGAGGTGGGAACTGGGGAAGGACTAAGCCATTAAGATGTAAGACTACAATGAACTAATAAAAAAAAATCCCAAAAAGAAAGAATAAAATCCTTCATTTGTGGCAACACAGATGGAATTTGGGGACATTGTGTTAAGTTAAATAAGTCAAACACAGAAAGACACATATTCCATGTTATCCCTCTTTTGTAGAAGCTAAAAAAATAAATTGATAAAAGAAGAGTGTGGAATAGTGTTCATTAGGCAGTGGAGAATGAAGTGGGGAGGAGAGATGAAGAGCTATTAGATAATGGGTATCTAAAAGACAAGAAGAATTATTTTTGGGTTTTATATCACAGTAAGGTAACTATGAAATCCAATCATTTATATTTCAGATTAGCTATAAGACAATAAAGGCTTCTAACATATAGAAAAGATAAGTGTTTGAGGAGGTGGAAATATCAGTTACGCTGATTTGTTCATTATACACTGTTTACATGTAATAACCTATCATACTGCAACCCATGTAGACAAGTATTATATATCATATAAAATAAGATATATTTCTAAAATTCATAAGCAAACTTTGATTTTACATATATTTAATAACTTCATAAAAATCATAATAAGTTATTATAAATATGATATACATTGTATAGGGCAGATAGATGTTAGAAAGATAATTTTCCAGGTCTTGAGAGAGATAGTCCTGTGTTACAAAAGAATAGAGTGTTTTAAAAAGATTTACATATCCAAAAAAATTAACCAATTTCCTAAAATATAGTAAAAATAATGCCCCAAACAGGAGCTTTGTGATTATGCCACCAGGCTCCAGAAGGGACAGGGAGAGAAAAGCTTAGGGACCAAAAGATGACTGTCTAAAGTTTAGTCAAGCAGAAGAAAACATAGTCTTGGGAAGTGTGCATCATCTAAACACCATCTACACATTATTACAACAAGTCCTAGGGCATAAAGGTTATTTACTTTCCAGTTCTCAGATGAATCTCAGCTATTTCAAGAAAACTAAAAAACTTTAAAAACCTATTTCCAATAACTCTAAGAGTCAAACTACATTTTACTAAATGCAGGTTAGATTTCTCCAACCAGATTTTTTTTTTATTATAAAGTATTTCTGTCTGAATTTTCGTGCTTAGATTTTCTATTATGTATGTCATCTAAAGCTAAATTAAGAAAGAATCCAGTAAAAAAAAATGGGACATTAATAGACTCTAAAAAGCTGCAGACATTCGAAGAGAGATTTGAAAGGTTAGGGATCAAAGGCCTGGTGTGTTCAAATTGCACATTATCTATGCCGAATAATTATACTAATGAGTTTCCACTGCAGAGTTCACAATTATTTTTTTAAAAGGTTTTCTTATTACAAATGTAGAGTCAAATTTTCTTAATGCATTTCCTTTTCCTTCTGCAAGCAGGCTTAACTCATAAAGGGCATGAAGATATTATTTTCTAAAGCTGTTGAGCTTTAAATTGATGAGTTTAAAAATTGCCTGGCAGAAAAGTTTAGTTTAAAATCAAACGTTCATAACTAACCATAATTTCCCACTGTCATTTTACCTTACCATGGAAGGTGTAATCCACTTGTTGTCTAGTGCTTTCATTTTCCATGTATATAATACTGTCTCAACAGTGGACTGGGAAGAACTAATGTATTCCTCTCCTTTCACTCTAAGTCTCATCAGATGTCAGTACTGTCTTGTGACTTTTTTTTTTTGTACTAGGGATTATACTTAGAGGCATTGTACTTCCACGCTACACCCCTAGCCATTTTTATTTTTATTTATAAACAGGATCTTGCTAAGTTGCTGAGGGCTGGACTTGAAACTATAATTTTCCTGTCTTAGCCTACCAACTACAGGGATTACAGGCTTGCTCCATGAAACCCAAATACTTGACACATATTAAAAGGTCATTTATTTGACTATGTCCTTGGTTTATCTGGACTTTAAAAATATAAAATATTTTTTATTGGCTGCTTTTCTCACATTAGTGGTTTAGCAACTGACATGAAATATGTACTCAAGAAAAATTTATTTTATATTGGTTTAATATTAAAACTGTTTTAGATACTCTACATAATGAATATTCTTAATCTCTGATAGTTTTATATGTTTTGGTAGCTGAACTTAGTTTGCATTTATTCTTGAAATGCATTTAATTTATTCTAGAATGAAAATATGAGATATAGTGACATATCACAGTAGATTCACTTCTAATTGCATAATTTATTAGTATATGTTTATTTATTTACAATTTTTATATGTGCTTTGGTGGCATTTTACTATATAGACCAGAGTTTTCCACAAGAGTGGCCATGAGTCTAAAAAGATTTCAGATATTTTTTCTGCCCTGTAACATGTTAAATGAAAAGTAGTCTCCTACACTAGAGGCAGAAAGGTCATAAAAAATAATTTTATGATTTCTCAGAAACTGTAAGTATCAATAATGGTAAAGCATTAAGTAAAAGTGTTAGAACAAATGCCATCTTACTTTTGTAATGACCTTTTCACCCGAGATCCTTTATAATTGATTTAGTTTAAATTTAGAATATACATTTTTAAGAGCAAGTTATTAAGCAAAATATTGAATCTTCAGTTCACAATTTGTTGTAATGATTATTTTAATTCTGAAGCCCTTTATCAGGGATTAAATGTTAAGAATCAAATCCTCATCACAGCCTCAATATATCATTTACTTTATTGCATATTTTAAGAAATACAAAAGAGGATATATTTTTGAAGCAGCTTTTTAATATATATTATTTTTGTTTAGCTCCTGAATGCATTGTTTGTATAGTCATTTTTATTTTAATACTTGCTTGTATAAATACACAAGTTCTTAGTACTTTATTTTAGATGAACTAAGATATGCTGAACTCTCAGTATGTTAACAAGTATTTCTAGTTACACTATTTTTATAAATATCATAATTTTTTTCCAAAAAAATATTGTTTATTCTCAAAAAAATGATCATTCCCGGCACTTGTTTTTACCTAAAACTCTAATGTTTCTTACTCTCTAAAATATAACACTAGATGTTTTGTTTCATCTTCCTCATAGAAAATTCATAGATTTACAATCACTATTAAATGTAATTATTTTGAAAATTTACCTCCATGAGACTGGTTTAAAGATTGAGTTAAACATGATAGTTTTCCTTCACAGAAGTAATTGTTAAAAATCAACTCCTTTGGTACTCTAAACTTTAGTTGCTAAACTTTAATTGCTTACATATTTATTACACTGTGCAGCAAATAAGTCCTGAGTAAAATAATTTCGAGTCAGAATTAATTTGAGTAACACAAGAATTGTAAAGGGAATATGCCACCTTTACTTTTTCTGTTAACTTCCATTTTTTTCTAGTCTAACTTTTCTCTCGTGGTAATGGTATCTATAGGATTAAAAAAACTGAAAGCTTAGCAAATGTTTATATACAAAATGCACTTCATTATTTCTGCTAGAGAATAAAAGTCATTAAAAGTACTTCCCATAAACACACACTTAAGAGAAAGTGAACAAATATTAATTGATCAGTCCTATTTACTATTTTCCACATATAGAGTTTTATGATTTAATTTAAAAGAATCATAATATTGCTGGTTTCAATAACGTATTAAAATATGGAAAGCTTTTAGCAGTTTCTAATAGTATATATTCCAACTATTTTTCCTAATATATTTTTTCAAGTAATAAACACATACCTGAATATAATAACTTGTCATTTTTTGAAGATTTGCCTTTTTTTTTTTGGTGGTACTGGGGTTCCTGGAAACCCTACCTCCATGCTACACTCCCAGACCTATTTTTATATTTTTATTTGGAGACAGTCTCTTAAGCCAGGGCAGCTGGCTTCGAACCTGTGCAATCCTCCTGCCCCCACCTCCCAAGTGCGGGGATTACAAGTGTGCGCCACCATGCCCGGCTTTGAAGATTTGTTATTAATATGAATTATTGATATTGATATCTTAAGGATATTACAAAACCTGCCAATTATTAAATAACTAGAAAAATTACTTCATTAATATTCTATAACTAACACCCAATGAAAAAAAATAATTTTAGATTGCTTCTTTTGGGAGATGGTATTTCTCTGGATAATTCAAATAACCTAAGAAGAGATTGTGTTCATCTTATTTTCTTGCAAGAAATAGATGGAACTGGAGATTATTATATATATTATGATCAGATAAATGAGATCAGTAGAAGATCAAAAGGGGTTGTGAAGGGAGGTGGAGAGGGGGAAGGGAATCTTTTTTTTTTAGCTTGGTAAATCTTTTTTTTAATATTTTATTGGTGCATTATATTCATACATCCTATTGGGGTAAAAAAAACTTGTGTGTACATACATGTACACATCACCAATTTAACCCCTACCCAATTCTCACCCCATTCCCTCCCCATCCCTCCTTCCCTTGCTTGGCTTAGTGGTTGACTTTGATATGTTTAAGTACACTGCGTGTTTTAGAGAATTTCCTTCTTCCCCCCTCCCATCCCCTCATTTAGTTTGTCTTCTTTGCTCCTCTATAGGATTTCCTTTTTCATCTAGAGTTCCTCCTATGACCTATTTCTCCTGAGCTTTCACATATTAGGGAAAGCATCTGATTTCTTATTTTTTGTGACTGAATAATCTCACTTAGCATAATGTCCTCCAGTTCTATTCATTTCACTGAAAATTATGTAATTGAGTATTTTTT
Source organism: Muscardinus avellanarius (assembly GCF_963383645.1). Taxonomy (NCBI): domain Eukaryota; kingdom Metazoa; phylum Chordata; class Mammalia; order Rodentia; family Gliridae; genus Muscardinus; species Muscardinus avellanarius. The sequence continues at coordinate 181,135,203 of NC_137787.1, forward strand.
AATGGCTGAGTAAAATTCCATTGTGTCCATATCCCACAGTTTTGTAATCCATTCATCTGTTGATGGACATCTTGGCTGGTTCCATAGTTAGGGTCGGGCCTGACTAGTACTTGGATGGGAAGGGAATTTTTGAAGGCTAAACTTCAAATACTACTATGTCTATAAAAGAAGGTATCATCAGGATCTCACTATCTTTTTGGAGAGTGGGGGATGGGAAGCAGGGTGGGATCTGGAGGGAAACACATCAAGTGCTGTGTACATGTATGTTTTCCACATTTTAAACCTCAATATGATGTGTAATATAATGCACCAATGAAAGTATAATAAAACAAAGCTACTGTGTGAATCCGCTGTCTTCTCTACATAGCCTACATACTCCCACTCCAGCTTCTGATCACTGGTTTGTCTAATCCGTCCTTTCTTTTGTCTTTTTATTGCACTTGCCTCAGAACGTGAGACTGGCATGGAGCTCATTTTCTCACCCACATAATTGCTCTTCCTGTCTCCATTCATTCTCTTCCCACCCTTCCTCACAAATACCACACTTTTCTACTGGAACATGCTTATAAATACGCTGTGAATAATTAAAACCTTTCTTTCCCTTGGCCATAAGGCTACATTTTCAACAGCATACTCCTAGACCTAACTGATCAGGACTTCATTTACAGTGTGATGGTATTTTACAAGCTTATTTTTTAATATACATTACACTAAACCCCTGCTCCGATCAAGCTACCTTTTTTTTTACATTTATTCAGATAAAAATAATCCCCCCAAAATAAATACATGAGATAAGCAGCCAATTTTTCTCTAGACAGTTTTTCATCTGAAATATGCAGAAGCAAAGAGCCTGAAGAGTTCCTCATTTGTGGAAAAAAAGTTGAGAATCCATGGAAATAATGCAGAAAGAAGAGAACAGTCTACAGAAAAATAATCCAGATATGCAGAAATACCTACTAGAATATTTAACATTGTCTGGGAAGGAAATACTTTAGGTTAGAGGAATAAAAAAACATTTTTAACACTCATACCTAATTTTCACCAGCCCGGGAGTAAAATTCCTAAATCTAGAAATTGCATAGATTAATCAAAAGAGTCTTGCTGTGGTAGTGAGGTAAATATAAACCTAGACTAAAGGTAAACTCCTCCTACTTAACCAATTTTTAGTACGTGACCTGAAAAGATTAAAAAAATAAATAAATAAAACAAGCAATTTGCCTCTGACTCAAAATAAAGTTCAAGACTATTTATAAACTTGCAAAAATACTTAGCACACAATAAGTAAAATCGACAAGTTACAGCATACAAGCAAAATTAACATATATATTAAGAAGCAGTAAATAATGATGCTTAATGTGAAATATCAATCAAACCCTAAAGAAACTACTATAAATATTAGAATTATCAAATAAAGCAAATATACTCAGAAAAAGAATGTAAACATATGAGTGTTATTCAAATGTTTAACACAGACTGAAATGGCATTAAAATAGAAGTGACTGAGTTAAAATATATACTGAAATGTACTAACAGAAAATAGATATACAAGAAAGATTAATACATTTAAAAACATATCAATAGAAATGACCTAAAGTGATGCAAAGAAAAATATTTACAAAATAAAGATAATATCAAGGTACTATAGCAGGTGTCAGGTGATCTAATATCTTCTTAGTTGGACATTTCAAAGGAGAATAAAATATAAGTTAATAATATTAAAAAAAAACAATGCTCTAAAAAAAACAGTTCTCAAAGATTTCCAATGTGATTAAAACCGTTAAGCTGCTGGTCTGAGAAGCTCAACAAAATCAAAGTAGAAAAAACATGAATTATATATCACAAGTCACATCACATTCAAATGTCTTAAAACCGGGAAAGGAGAAAACTTCAAGCATTAGAACAAAAATATAATGTTATTTTTAAGGAATATAAGTCAAGACCATAGTTGATTTCTCACTAGAAAAATGCAACACAGAAGGCAGTGCAGTAACATCTTTAAAATACTGAAGAAAAATAAGTAACACAAACAAAAAGAAATTGTCAACCTATAAATCAATACACAGTAAAATGTCAAAAACAAAGAAAAACAATTATTATATATGTAAAAGCTCAACAAAATAACAATACTTACCTACCATTTAAAATGTTTTAGTTTACCCTATGTATCTATTTACATTTAAAGTGGGTTTTTTGAAGAAAGGAAATATTTGTATTTCTTCTATAATATAATAGTATGTATCATTTGGATTTTTTAAAAAATTGTGGTAAGGTATAGGTAAAAGTAAGGTGACTGTTTTATGATTAGATTTAAATCTACTAATTAAGTAACTTTTAATATTTTACTTGGTTATTGTACATTCTTTCTTTTTTGATTTATTAACTTTTTATTTTACTTAACCAGTAAAGTAGCTTAATAGTTACCTCTAAATGTCTTATATTTTTATACTAAGATAAAAATAGTCATTTATAGTTACCTCTAAATATCTTATATTTTTATACTAAGATAAAAAATAGTCATTTTTTGTCATTTAACAATCTATTTAGTTTTTAACCTATGTATATCATATGTGTGGTTTGGAAAATGTAAATGACTCCAAATATCTCAAAGAGAAAGACAACATTGTCATGCATCAGGGTCACTGCCGTTCAAATTTTTAAAATATTGATTTAGTTATTTTGCTGGTTATATTAATATATCTAGGTGCATTAAAATTATTTTATTAAATATGTTATTTGCAATTTTTAATATTTCTATTAACCATAGAAAAATTTGGATAAATGAAGATTTATCTTTAACTCTCCAATTTCTTCTCTTTTCATAATGTTGTTTTATCTCATTGTTCTTAGATTGTCTGGTGAACAGTGAAATATTTAACAGTGGATGAATAAACCTGTATTACTAGTTCTACACAGTGTACTCCCCAAGCCCCTCCATGTGTCTTAGTCTTTTTTTCGGGGGGGGGGCTGGTACTGGGGTTCCTGGAAGCCCTTCTACCTCCGAGCTACATTCCCAGACCTATTTTTATATTTTTATTTGGAAACAGGCTCTCTTAAGCCAGCATGCCTGGCTTTGAACCTTTGTGATCCCCCTGTCTCCACCTTCCAAGCATGGGTATTATAAGTGTGCACCACCATGCCCGGCTAGTCTTAGTACTTTTATTTTATTTTTTATTTATTTATTTATTTATTTATTTATTTATTTATTTATTTATTTATTTTGGTGGTACTGGGGTTCCTGGAAGCCCTTCTACCTCCAGGCTACACTCCCAGACCAATTTTTTTATACTTTTTTATTTGGAAACAGGGTCTCCTAAGCCAGCGCGCACGGCTGGCTTCGAACCTGCACGATCCTCCTGTCTCCGCCTCCCAAGCGCAGGGATTACAAGCATGCGCCACCATGCCCAGCCTGTCTTAGTACTTTTAATGTCACTCTCAGGTTAATCATTTTATTATTTGCTTTATGTTATAGTTAACATGTAGTAAAAGTACAATTATTTAATTTGTATTTATTATAAATGTTCCCTATATTTTTACTTTGAAAAACAAATAAGCATGGTGATGCAGAATTTTTTTTATTGGTGCATTGTAATCATACATAACATTGGAATACAAGACTTGAGAGGCTATACAAGCACAGATCATCCAAATAGCCCTCATCCATTCCCCATCCCATTCCCTCCCCCTCCCTCCATCCCATGCTTGATTGTTGATTATCTTTGATACATGTGTTTACATACCTCCTGGGTTTTAAAGAAGTTCCATTCTCCCCCATCCCATACCCTCTGATTGGTCACTAGGTTTTGCTAATTAGGGGAAGCATCTGGTTTTTATTTTCTGTGTTATTTCTCTGTGCATGCCTCATTGCAAGTTCTGATCCCACTCTTGATGGCCCCAGTAATGGCCTGGCCACCTGGAAGACTCTGATCCCAACTTCACTGGCTCCAGCACTGGCCTTGCCTCAAGGGAGGCCCTGATTTTGGCCTCACTGGCCCCCACACCGGCCTAACCCATTGACAGACTCCCATCCTGGCCTTGGAGGCCCCAGCACCAGCCTTGCCTCACGGCAGGCTCCAATCCCAGCCTCGCTGGCCCCAGCACTGGCCTAAACCCTAGGCAAGCTCCAATCCCAGCCTCGGAGGCCCCAGCACCGGCCTTTCCTCATGGCAGGCTCCGTTCCCAGCCTTGCTAGCCCCAACGCCAGCCTAACCCCTCCTCAGGCTCCAATCCCAGCCTCAGAGGCCCCAGCACTAGCCTTGCCTCATGGCAGGCTTTGATCCCAACCTCGCTGGCCCCAGCACCTGCCTAACCACTCAGCAGGCTCCGATCCCAGCCTTGGAGGTACCAGCACTGGCTTTGCTTCATGGCAGGCTCCAATCGCGGCCTCACTGGCACTGGCTTGGCCTAACCCCTCAGCAGGCTCTGATCCCAGCCTCGGAGACCCCAGCACCAGCCTTGCCTCACGGCAGGCTTTTATCCTGGTCTTGCTGGCACCAGCACTGTCCCTGCCTCACAGCAGGCTCCAATCCCAGCTTTGCTGTCCCAGTCACCAGCCTTACCCCTTGGCAGGCTCCGATCTGAGCACCCTCTTCACCCAGCAAGTTGTCCCATGTTCCCGAGGGTGCGTAGTGGTAGCATTTTGCCTCTGGGGTTATTTCTTCAAAAGTTCCAGGTGTAATGCGTCAGCTCTCTGTGTCCCCTGAGTACTGGCTGCTGCCCTTGCCCCTGCCTCCACCATTTCAAATCTTTCCCAAGCTCTTTTTCCACTCTGCATGTTGCGCAGTTTTCCTAAGCATGTGAGATGGCAACATTTGATGTTTGGGGTAATTTCTCCAGAAGATAAGGTTGGTAGGATCAGATTTCTGCCTCTCTCAAATACAAGTCTCTACCACCATTGCTGCGACCGCTTCCAACACTGCCTTCCTCCTAGGTCTCCGCTAAACTCTCTCCTTAGAGGTGATGTCCAGGATTCTTAAGGATGTAGAGAAGAAGCAGTCCTCCTTCACGGAGAATTTTTTTCCCAAAAGTTCCAGTTCAATTGGATAAGTTTTGTCTGCATCTCCAGTATCCTGCCAGCTGCCTCAGCTATCTTGACCCCTCTCTGATATTTTTCTTTTATCTTTTTTTTTTTTTTTAACAAGAGAAGACAGTATGTGTGGTTTGAGGAGGTTGTGGGATCAGGCACTTGGTAGCACTGCAGCCCAGGCCCCGGTTCTTCTGGGGGACCAGCATTCCCCGTGCAACCCTTGCCTGGGGCCCAGGATCCTGCAGCCCGGGCCCAGTTCTTCCAGGTGTCCGGCGTGCCTTGCACGACCCCGCCAGTGGCCCAGGGTCCTGCGGCCCGGGCCCCGGTTTTTTCGTGGGTCCAGCGTGCCCCACACGACCCCGCCTGGGGCACAGGGTCCTGCGATCCGGGCCCTGGTTCTGGTGATGCAGAATTTTGACACGTGATTATTTCTTCTAATACATTAAATGTTACTTCATTTTGGGGGCTATATTTTATTTCTGACATAAATGCAGCACTTTTAATCATTATCCTCTATTATATGGTGTTTTAAGAATTACTCCTTAATTTTGGTCTCTATAATTATATATTTAAAATATTAGATGCATGTGTGCATGTGTATATCCATACCATGTATATGGCTTAGACATTTCTGTCTGTATTGTCAACTATTCCTCCAATAGAGGACTAATATCTAGAATATACAGAGAACTCAAAAAACGCAGTGCTAAGAAAACAAATACCCAAACAAAAATTGGCAGGTGAACTAAATAGACACTACACAAAAGAAAAAATTCAAATGGCCAATAAATGCATGAAAAAATGATCAATATCATTAGCAATCAGAGAGATGCAAATCAAAATTACCTGAGACTTTACCTAACTCCAACTAGAATGGAAATTATCCAAAACACAAACAACAACAAATGATGGCTAGGATGTGAAGTGGGAACACTAGTACATTGTTGCTGGAGTTCAATTAGTTCAAACACTTTGAAAAATAATATGGAGGATCCTCAGAAGAATGGGAATGAACCTACAATATGATCCAGCAATACCACTTCTGTGTATCCACCCAAAAGAATAAAAACCAAACTATCAAACTAATGCATAATATCTATATTCATAGCTGCACAATTCACAATTGACAAACTATGAAACCAGCTAAGATGTCCATCAACAAATGAATGGATCACAAAATTACGGGATATGTAAACAATGGAATTTTACTCAGTCATTAAAAAATTATGTCATTTACAGGGAAATGAATGGAACTGGAGAACATTATGCCAAGTTACTCTCACAAAAAGTAAGAAATCAGATGCACTCCCACATATATGCAAGCTAGGGAGAAAAAGAGTTATAGGAGGAACTCTAGACAAAGGAGAAGAAAACACAGATGAGCAAATAAGGAGGCCTAACTAGAGGTTATGGGAGAAAAAAAGAGGGAAAATTCCCAAATGTATATGATGTACATTCACACAAATATCATTCAATCACTAAGCCAAACATGTGAAAGAGGAAGAGGGAAATAAATAAGGTGGGAATTGGAGAAGGGCTAATTAAGTGATGTGTGTACGTATGCTTCTACCATCTTGTACTCTATTAATATGACTACAACGTACCAATATAACTGGAGGACATCATGCTAAGTGAGATTAGTCAGTCACAAAAAATAAGAAATCGAATGTTCTCCCTAATATGCGGGAGCTAGGGAGAAAATGGGTCATAGGAGGACCTCTAGACAAAAAGAAAATACTTTAGATGAGCAAATAAGGTGACCTAACATTGGGGATGGGAAGGAGGAAGAGGGAAATTCTCTAATGCACATGATGTTCTTTAACAAACATAACAATGTCAATCACTAAGCCAAACATAATAAAGAGGGGAGGAGAGAATATGGTGGGAATTGTGTAAAGGCTAACTAGGTGATAAGTGCATGTATGTCTCCACCATCTTTTACCCCATTAAGATGTATGACTACAATTCACCAATAAAAATTAAAAATATATATAAAATAAATTTCTGTCTGTGTTTCTTAGTTATCATTGGATAGGATAAAGTTATTTTTAATCCCTCCTGTTAACTCTCCAACTGTATTGTCTTTATACCCTACTTTCCTTCTTCTTGTAGAACTCTGATATTATATATGTTAAAAAGTTTTATATTATAATGTAGCTCTTGAAATTTATATTTCAACTTTTCTTATTCAACTTATTATGGTAACTTCATTGGCCTAAAATCAGATAAAAAATTCTTTACTCCACTGTCCTGCATGTAGTTATGAGTCTATCAAAGATATTCATTGCTAATATAATTGTTATTTTTTTCTAGTATATTCATTCTTTTCTTTTTTATATTTTTATTATTTGGTTGAATTCCCTAAACTGTTACATAGTCCACTTATGCTATTGTTTTGTGATTTTTTTTCCCCCACTGTTGATTGAACCCAAAGGTTTCTACCTCTTAGCTACACCCTCAGCCCTATTTTATTTTTTGTTTTTTAACAGGGTCTCACTAAATTGGGGAAGGCCTAAGTTGCTGAGGCAGGCTGTGAACCTGTGCTCCTCATGTCTTGACATCCCAAGGACTGGGATTATAGGTGTGCATGGCCATACCAGTCTAGTTGTCCACTTTTCTATGCTTTCTCCTAATGAATTATTCACTATCATTTCAAAGTTTATGTTTACTAGTTATAAAATCTATTTTATCTGTAAACCTTGCTGTTGTTTACAATTCATTGTTTTCTGACAATCAAAAATTGACATGTCATCTCATATCATTAGTATAGGAAATTGTTTTATTCACTCTGGACTTGGAATAAACTTGGATTGTAATGCAGATTTCAAATTCATCTAATGATGACATGTGCTTTTAATAAGTTTCCAGAGTGTTTCCCTCAATGTTTAAGTCCCTAAACTCTATGTTTCCATATTGTGGTCTGCTGTCTGCATGATGGAATAGCAGACAAAGATTACAGGGGAAGAAAAATTATACTTCCAACTGCCATGTGAAAACAGGTAAAAAAAAATCTATGAAACAAGTATTGCCAAATCAAATACCACTATTAAAAATATAGTACATAATCATAAATTGATTTTATCCTGAGCATACAAGTCTGGTTTACTCCTAGCAAATCTATTATGGAATTATACTGTATTAAAAGATTAAATTGAAATACCACTTAATTTTTTCATTAGAATAAAAAGTACACTCAATAAAGTGCAATGCTGATTAATCATAAAAGCTCTTAATAAAATAAGGCTAGCAGAGGACTTCTCTATGTTGAATAATGGATACCTACTTCAAACCAAGTGTAATTATTATATTTAATGTTGGAATAATATCATAGCCTTATTTTTAAAATCAAGAGCACCAGAAGAAACATACTTTCTTCCATTCGTTTTTTATTGCATGCTAATTTTAGACAATATGGTAAGAATATAAAATGTAGTAAGGAGATAAAGATTGAAAAGAACTAGAGCTGGGCATGGTGGCACACGCTTGTAATCCCTGTGCTTGGGAAGCTGAGACAGGAAGATCACACAGGTTCGAAGCCAGCCTCAGCTACTTAGTGAGGCTCTCAGCAATTTAGTGAGACCCTGTTTCCAAATAAAATATAAAAGGTCTGGGAGTATAGCCCGGAGGTAGAAAGCCTCTAGGTTCCACCCCCAGTACCACAAAAAACAAAAACAAACAAACAAACAAAAAACGGAAAAGAACTAGAAATGTCATATTGCATTGATGATTAAATAGTTTTCATAAAATAATCAAAATAACCAGGGATGATTAATTTTCTATTTCATTTTTATTCCTTTCACACAGAAAAAGTAAGTTCAGGTAAGAGATTAAAAGAATAAATGTAAAAGGTAAAGTTTTAAAACATTAGGAAGGCCAGGCATGGTGGTACATGCCTATAATCCCAGCACCTGGAAGTGTGGGAAGAATCATAAGTTCAAGACTAGTCTCAGAAGTATAGTAAAACTTTCAACAACCTGGCATACCTTATTTCAAAATATAAAATAAAAAGACTGAGGATGGAGTTCTGAGGTAGAATGCCCAGGTTCAATCCCCAGTACCACAAAAATAAAAATGGAAAAGAATGACATACATAGAACAAATTAATCAAATAATATTCATAAACCTAATAAGTATTACAAAATGTTAGTTGCTTATACAACTAAAATTTATGTATGTTTTAAATTAGATTTTTAGTTTACCTTAAAGTTACTTTAATTTGCTGTGTGTACATTTTAAATTAAAATTGTTATCCTATTCTAATTAAAATTATCTTACATATATGTTAGAAATGCCAATATTTATATTTAAAAAAAATTTTTTTCAGTACTGGGGATGAAACCCAGTAAAATGCCCAGAGAATTTTACCACTGAGGTACATCCCCAGCCCTATTTTTTAGTCTCTTTATTTTTGAAACAGGGTCTCACTGAGTTGCAAAACACCTTGCCAAGTAGCTGGAGCTGTCCTCCAGTCTCTGCCTCATGAAGGCTGGGATTACAATCATGTGTACTACACCTAGCTTCTTTTTTAAAAATTTTTTTATTGGTGCATTGTTGTCATACATATTAATGTCACACAAGATGGTGGAGGCATATATGCACATATTAATCAATTAGCCCTTACCCAATTTCTGCCTCATTCCCACCCCCTCCATCCTTCTCATCTTTTTTTTTTTGTTTCATATAGAATATATTCAGATTCTTGATTATATTATCTCTTTTATTTCTAATATATGTGAATACTTATCTAACTCTAAAATAATTTAAGCTTGAAAGAATGCTTATCTTTTAATATTAAAAGTCACAATTTTAAAACATCAAAATTATATACAAATCTATTAAGTATATTTCTCATGGTGTTGTCTGCCAAATTTTAAAACCTCTAAATATGTACTATATAAATCTTAAAAATGTTATCAGTGACTCTTCATTGGAAATCTAGTTATTTATAATGTTTTCCCTTTAGAATTAAATTTTTATTGGCTTAATTTACAGATTAATGTGCAATTGTAAGACATACTATGAAAAATATATGTGTCTATTCCTAAATTTTCCTTAATGACAAAACTTGCAAAGCTATAGAACAGTATCCCAGTCACAATACTGTTAATGAGAAAGTCAAGTAACAGAACATTTCCATCAATACCGAGGAACTCATAGCTAGGCCCATATCCCTCCCATACTTACTTTTTCCTTTCCCTTTGACAGTCACTAATTTCATTTCTATATTTGTTGTTTCAAAGCGTCATATAACTGTAATCCTGCACAATTTTACCTAATGTGTAAACTGCAAGGCTGTGGTAGTAATTTAATAAAAATATAGAATGAAAGAATCTCATTTAATGGAAAGTGTTAAATCTTATTTATCTGATTTATAATATATTCTAGACAGATACTATAGAGATGAAAAATACATAGTTTTTGTTCTTGAAGAGATCACAGTCTGACAGGTATTTTAGGAAGTAACTACTGGCAGATCACAGAAAACTAAATAAATAAACTAGAACAGCCATAACATTGCTATAACCGACAATTTTATTTTCACAATCATTGTTAAAGGTAGTGAAACAATGGTGACCAAAAGGGAATCAGTGTCAAGTAAAAGAATGAGTTTGATAGAGAAGAAATGAGATTTGAATTCTGATATTCTAAAGCAATGTGTTCTCTTTCTCCTTCAGCTTTAATTTTATCTACTGTATTGGAAAATGATAAGTAGATGTTGAAACTATAACATTCTACCTAATGGTGTCAAAGATTAAATACATGATACTTATTGTTTTTATAGACAATAAGTTTCTTTTATGTAAGCTTCAAAACCAGCTTATAATTTTAATGTATGTTAAAATAGTCTTCTAAAATATTAGAACTTAAGTTTCTACTTAAAATGCATTAAAGCCAGGGGTGGTGGTGCACTCTTGTAATCCCAGCATCTGGGAGGCTGGAACAGGAGGATTGCAGTTTGCAGCCAGCCTCAGCTACTTAGTGAGGCCCTTTGCAACTCAGTGAAACCCTGTTTCAAAATCAAAACTAAAAAATAGGGCTGGGGTGTCACTCAAAGGTAGAATATCCCTGGGTTCTTTCTTCAGTATTGCAAAACAAAAAATGCACCAAGTCTTAATGATTGTGTATCTTTTGGGTAGTATATATTTTAATTTTAATAGAATCCCCAATTCTAATATCACATGTTTGAAAACATAAAAGTTCCTATGATTGCACCCAAAGTAATTTTATAACACCTTTTTTTTTTATCACTGGGAAAAGAACCAAGGGCCATTACATCTCTGAGCTACACCACATCCTTATTTTTTTATTCTTTATTTTGAAACAAGGTCTCACTAAGTTGCAGAAGGCCTCACTAAAAGCTGAGGCTGTTGGAGAACTGAGATCCTCCTGTCTCAGCCTCTCAAATGCTGGAATTACAAAGGTGCACCACCACATCCAGCTTATTACATTCTTAAAGAGTGCAATGATGTTCAAAATAATAATTAACCATATCTAAAATACATGCTATACGTATATTATATGTATGCTATAGGTATATTTTCTAAAATTATACATGATATTTTTAATATTAAGACTTATTTTCTCCACACATTGTTGTAATGAACCTACCTCTATTAGACTGTGTTAGGTTTGGTAGATTGCCATTCAATGCTCTGAAATCCTAAAAGGTGACTGCAGTGAACTTAACAGAAATTTGAAATTTCCTGATTAAAATTTCTCATGGAAGCTACCAGAAAATATTACCCTGTTTTGCTTCAATTTTTAGACGATTTTCAGTGTTTTTAGAACACACTAATATGTCAAAAAATGAGAAGTTATACTTTGCCATAATATTTGAGACTCTGAAATAAAGTGGTTAATATACAGTGTATTATGTGGCTCATGTTACACAGTTTGCTTGAATAAAGATCATTGTATTGGCTCATTGCTTTCATTTGTTGGTTTGAATAAGTTTTCCAATGTCCCTGTTGTGGACCTAGTGTTATCTCTATAGAGTTTTTTTTTCTCATTTTGTAGCAGATGAATAAGTGCATGGCTAATTTCCTGTGTCAGTTTCAGCAGCACTAATGGGGCTAGTAGCGGAGGTGTCCGAGGCTGTATTTCCAATGAATGATTAGTGAAATGTTCCACTTGTACTTCAGCTTTAATCCACAGAGCTGCTATGCGCCACTTTGTATTTCAGGTGCAGAGTTACACAAATTCATGTAACTTACCTTGTTTTTTTCTGCATTATTGTTAGTGTAAAAAAATTGAAAAACATGGAGGATTAATAAAGTGAAGGCTCTGATATGTACATAAGAAGAAAAGATACAAATCAATAATTGAATGTTGTTCTTATAGACCTAACTGGATAGTTTTCCTAGTAAAAATTTGATTAATTTTGAAAGAAAAACATGCATACTTCTGCTTTCATTTTTATTTAACTTGCGTTTAGTGGAGAACTAGGCCTGGAAACATGATTATTTAAGAGAGGCAGCGCTAGTTCTTATTGTAAAAATTATTACTGCATGAATTTCATCCATAGGAGACCAGCGCAAGCTTGGAGACTCAGCCTGGCTGCTGTTCTCCAGGGATTCATTATTCATCACATAGCTCAATTGCCCCCATTTGGATCATACTAAAAAGAAAGCCTGAAGGAAACATGAGCATTATGCCACAGAAACAGCAGGGGATGGCATAAGCAATGCTAACACAGGGAACTGAAAGGGAATCCCTACTGAGCCTGGAAACTCTGAGTTACTATGGCAGAACTTCACATCCAGGGAGACTGTGGAAACCTCCGTGGTGGATCTCAAACGTGCAAGACAGTCTGTCATTTATGAACAGAAAAATCCATTAAGTAAAATAAAAGTATTTTTTTACTAGATTAAAATCTACAATATTATTATATGTTTATTTCATTAACATAGTCACTGAAATTCCATTCTTTGTGTGTGAACTCACACACACAAAAAACAGATTATTTTAGAATGCAGCCCATGGACTTAAAACAGTAAGGGTTTACTTTATCTCCAGTAATTGAATACTATACTAGTATAAAAGAAAAATGTATTTAAAAAAAATACATAGATTAGCTAGGCCTGGTAGCATATGCCTGTAATCCCAGGAATTGGGAGACTGAGAAAAGAGGAACACAGGTTTGTGGCCAACCTCAGCAATTTAGCAAGGGTCCTGTTTTAAAATTTAAAAAATGGGAAAAATTTTGGTGTATATCTCGAAGTTAGAATGCCCCCGGATTCAATTCCTAGTACAATAAATAGATACATACATTTATAATTACATACATACATACATACATACACAAAAAAGACAGATTAAAGGCAGATTGCTTGAGGCAAATCTAGTGGATAGCTCTGTGAGTATGTAAAAGATAACTGAATTTTTTGCATCTTTTTATATCCTAAATTACAGGTAAAATAATAGTGCCACCTTATAATAACGCCAATGAGTAAATGAGTTAATATGCACAAAGTTCTCATACAGATACCTTTCCAATATCAAGTAGTAGGTAAATATCAGTTGCCACCAGGACTTCTTCCCATATGCTTTTCAGAATTGACTTTTTTCAAGCTACCTTTTACCTCTTGGTAATATTTTGTCATATTTTAAATGAAAAAGGAAATAGAAGTTTATATTCTTGCAATAATTATTAATATTTTTATGACAAGGTTGTAACAACATTGAATTTATAAAAAAATAAGTTTAATTAATGAAGCGTTGCTTAAACTCTTTCCACTCTAAGTCTGAAGCTAACTGTTGCTAGAGAAGGCACCAGAATGCCACTTTATTCCCTAAGTTATTTTATTATTTTATTGTTGTGGTACTAGATATTGGACCCAGTGGCATTCTACCTCTGAGCTACACCTTTAGATTTTTCATTTTTTTAAAACAGGGTCTGACTAGTTTGCTAATAGTCTCACAGCATTGCTGAGACTATCCTTGAACACGCAACCTCTTGTCTCAGTCTACCAAGTACTGGGATTACAGTTGTGTGCCACCATCACTGGTTTATTTCCTATTTTTATAACATTAAAAAAAATATTAAGGTGGGTGTGGTGACACATTCTTGTAATCCTAGAATTTGGGAAGCTGAGACAGACAGGAGGATCAGGGTTTGAGGATAGCCTCAGCTACTACTTAGTGAGGCCCTATGCAACTTATTTTGAAACTCTGTTTCAAAATAAAGAATAAAAAATAAAGAATAAAAAATAAGGCTGGGAGTGATGCTTTGAGGTAGAATGCCCCTGGTTTCCATCCCCAGTACTGTAAAAAAATAAATAAATAATAATAATAATAATAATAATAATAATAATAATAAATACTGTATTTAAATTTTGAACAAAGGTGTGTTTGCAGCCCTTTTTTTTTCTGTCCTGGGCACTGTGCTCTCAGAGGGGCCTGGCAGGAGGGCTGTGGAGGCTCTGGCTGTCTGAAGGCTAAGCTTGAGGAAGAGCTGCAAGGTAGTCATGTGTGGCTGGACGTCTGTGGGCTTTTGCCAATGGTTCTCTGCAATCACTGGCTCAACAGGATTCTGCTTCTTCTTTGCTGAAGTTGGTCTTTGAGAGCCACCAGATTCCAGCAGCTGCCAGGCCTGGAGTGGGCTCGCCAAGATCACACCCACCTCTGCTCTCTGCTCCAAGAGATGAGATGCATGGGACACTTTTCAGTCCTCTGCTCTCTATGCTACAACAAATTTCACAACACGTCTACTATCTTTCTTCTGTTGATTTCCAACTGCTTTTCTTTTCTTGGCAAGAAGTAGTCTTCCTAGTGGTGAAGTTCTAAGTCTTGGAACAGCCAAAATGTGCTATCTTTCTCTATTACACCATCTCAGGAATTCCTTCCACAATCTCAGGTACTCCTGATGCTTCAAATATGATATTACCAGGAAGTTTCTCACTAAGCTTCATCTATATAAATTCCAATGTTCTTATGAAATCAAAGACCTCTGTTCATCTCATTATTTAAATATTTCTATGCATTTTTGATATATATGGTACAATATTTGTTGATAGGTTGAATCAGTTAATTAACCAGCTAGATAAGTAATTAAGTACATCTTCAAATATTTTGCAAATATAGTCATTATCATTCCTCAGCTTTCTCCTTTGCTGTAATTTTTCTGATTTATATCTCCAATTCTCTTGTGAAACATTATAAATTGTTGGTTTTTCAACTACATAACATTTGTAAATAAGTTGAGCTATTAATATTTTATCAGTAAAACTTAAATAGGGGGTAAGGAATCATTTACTTATTAGATCTTCCTAATTACTTTTAGATTACCTGTGATAGTCTGTATTTCCATAATTAGAAAATTATTTACTTGAAAAATATTGGTCTTTGAGAGTAGAATATTATTTTAAAAACTATTTGCTTAAAATTTATTTTTATATAAATGAATTAATTAAATTTATTTATTTAGGCTGCTAAAAATTTTAATGCCAATCTCAATATCCTGTACAGGGAAGGGGAGAGTGGAGAGAGTGCCAGAGGAAAAGTCCACCAAATGCTGTGTGCATATATAATCACTATCACTCTGAAGTGCATCATGATGTGAGATTATAATGAACCAATATAAAATTTATAAAAATGTTTATTTATAAATTTATGTTTATAAATTTATAGAAAACGTAACTAAGGAAATTACCTTTTCTAAGCACATGATAGAGAAATGAAAATCCTTCAATTATAGTGTTTATGGTTCAGAAAAAAACATATCATTCATTTTTGTGTGAATTTTTATAGTTTCTTACATTTTTTCTTATGTTTTTTGCAAATTATAAGTACAAATTGATTAGACCTAAAGTTTTACAGATTCTTCTAAAGTTACTCCTTTGAATATCTGGTGAAAACTCTTAATTTCTATAGCTCCAAAAGTAATTATTCTCCTGGTTTCTTTAGAGGATAGGTTTCTGTGACCAAATCACTCATAATTTATATGATCACTTTTGTCCATTGACTTTTGTCAAGTTATTGGCAGTTTTTGTTTCTTTTTATCTTTCTGCCAGATACCAGCATTTCTTGTGTTGAGAGTTCTATCTCTCGCTTTAATGACCGCTCTACTGCTCTCTATTCATGCCCAGACCTCCAGGGAAATCATTTAACTCATTCCTTCTCCTACACATTCCCTGGAAATATAAAATAATCTCCATGTAGAATAAATCTTGCTTCCAAAGCCCGATTTAGCTTTCGTGGGTTGAGTCAGGCATCAATCACTATTTAGGCTAAGAGGATGAAATAAAATAATGTCTGATTGTTAAGAATCTTGGACATCACCTGTAAGGAGAGAGGTTAGCAGAGACCAAGGAGAAAGGCAGTGTTGAAAGCGGTCTCCATGATGGCGGTGGAGACTTGTTTTCAGGAGAAGCAGAAATCGGAGCCTACCAACCTTATTTTTTTGGAGAAATTACACCAAATGTCGAATGCTACCGTTGCGCATGCTTAGGAACACTGGACAACATGCAGAGTGGGAAAAGAGCTTGGGAAAGATTTGAAATGGTGGAGGCAGTGGCAATGGCAGTGGCCAGTACTCAGGGGAGGCAGAGATCTGATACATTACACCTGGAACCTTTGAAATAATAACCCCAGAGGCAGAATGCTACCGCCACGCACCCTTGAGAACGGGGGACAAATGGCTGGGTGAAGAGGGTGCTCGGATTGGAGCCTGCAGAGGGGTTAGGCTGGTGCCGGGGCAATGGCCGACATAGGAGCCTGCTGTGAGGCAAGGCCATTACTGGGGCCTCCGAGGCCGGGATCGGAGCCTGCCAAGGGGTTAGGCTGGTGCTGGGGCCTCCGAGGATGGAATCAGAGCCTGCTGAGGGGTTAGGACGGTGCTGGGGCCAGCGAGGCCGGGATCGGAGCCTGCCATGAGGTAAGGCCAGTGCTGGAGCCTCTGAAGTCAGGATTGGAGCCTGCCAAGGGGTTAGGCCGATACCAGAGCCAGCGGCTGGCATCTGAGCCTGTCGTGAGGCAAGGCCGGGGTTGGGGCCTCCGAGGCCAGGATCGGAGCCTGCCAAGAGGTTAGGCTGGCGCCGAGGCCAGCAGCCGACATTGGAGCCTGCTGTGAGGCAAGGCTGCTACTGAGGCCTCTGAAGCTGGGATCGGAGCCTGACTTGAGGCTAGGCCGGTGCTGGGGCTACCGAGCCCGGGATCAGAGCCAGCTGAGGGGTTAGGCCGGTGTCAGGTCCAGTGAGACCAGAATCAGGGCCTCCCATGAGGCAAGGCCACTGCTTGAGCCAGCGAGGTCTGGATCAGTCCACCGGGTAGCCAGGTCACTACTGGGGCCATCAAGAGTGGGATTGGTACTTGCAACGCAGCATGCACAAAAATATATCGCAGAAAAAAAAAAAAAAAACAGATGCTTCCCCTAATCAGCAATAACTAGGAGGAAAGGGGCAACAGGAAGAGGTCAAGCTATAGAAAGGGCCCTATAGTGAAAGAACTAAGGTGACCTATTAGAGGGTATGGAATAGGGGAGGATGAAGCCTCTTTAAAACACAGGAGGTACATAAACAAATGTATCAAAGTTAATCACCAAACAAGCATGGGATTGAGGGAGTGGGAGGGAATAGAATGGGGGCTGGATGAGGGCTAATTGGATGATGTGTGTGTGCTTGTATATCCTCTCAAGTCTTTTATTCCAATGTGATATATGATTACAATGCACCAATAAAAATAAACTAAAAAAAAGAAAATATCTGAAATTTCTGTTCAAATACAGAAGTAATCTTCTGCTTTATAATGAAAAGAATTTTGAAGTCAGATATTGGGTTTAATACTTATGTGTGAATTTAGTCAATTATCTAATAATTTAAATTAAAATATTTATAAAAAAGGAAAAGAATATAATATGCCAATTATTAAGGAATTAGTCATTGTACAACATGTACCCAGTGTTAAATTAAAAAGACCTACAAATAAACAGATAATTGTTTAAATATTTACATTGATGTTCACATCAGAAAATATCTTGTGTATGCAGCAAAGCAAACCAAAGCTATATTTAGGCAGTAACTATTTTTTGTGAGATAAAATTCATGTGATTAATATATAAAGAAAAATATTCATCTATCTTACAATTTATAATAAATTAAATTGTATTGAGAAAATTTAAGTCTATTTTTTTAAAAATATACTTGTTCAAAGGACAAGTACATATAAGTATTTTTTAACCATTATACTCTGACACTTATAAACTTAAGTTTACTTGGATAAAAATCTTATGTCTAATAAAAATCATATGTCTAATAAAAATTGAACATAATGTTTTTCTTTTTGTTTCTAGCTTCTATATATTAAATGTGTAGTAATAAGAGCTTCTTTCCTATATCACAAAAAGATCATTGTAAATTATCTTTCCAAGTTAAATATCTTGGAGTAACCTCTTAACCAGAAAAGCTTCCACTAAATTTGACAGTAATCTATTTCAAACTTCCTTTCTTTCTTGTGAACAAAAGCTATGGGAGAGCTTTAGTACTTTGCTCAAAAATGAAATTGCTTGCTAAATTACTTTCTAGGCACTAAGTCAAAAGTCCTTTAGATATAAATTATGTGGAAAACATAAGAGCTTTCCTGAAAATCATATGAGCTCCATAAGCAATTTTATGAAAGAAATATTGTGCTTAATCTAGGAAAGTGAATTCTCCATGACAATTTGGTTGTCTTTCTGTCCAATAATTTAATATTACTTAAATATATGGTTGAATAATAATTGATTCAGTGATATGGCAACTTAAGATATATAGATAACTTTTGATATTTGTAAGTCATTGGTTTTAGAAATTACGACTGAAAACAAATCACAATTCAGCAAATTGTATTGGATCTTCACTGTGTATACATGCTTCTACATTCTTTATAGTTTTTAATTTATTGATAAGATTCACTTCATTTTTTATGTAACCTCAAGGCATTTTCTCATTTTGGTAATCCCAAAATGTTGTGATGATTTCAATATTTCCTTATTTATGAAAGGTTCTTGTAAAGGAATTCTCTTTATAATTTGATTTTATACCATAACCTATAGAAATACAGTTTAGGAATTAAGCATTTTGGGGGCTGTAAAACTGTGGAGTTTATGGTAATTAGGTGACAACACCCAACAATTCCCAATACTCATAAATATTATCCTCACTATTTAGAGAAAAAATGAAGAGGCAGCAAATAAATATTAAAATAAAAATGGAATCCAAGTGAGAAAAATAAGAAGAAAAACAATGTATTGTTAAAATTTTTATCTAAATATGGTGCTGAATGTGTTAGGAAGTACTTCTCAATTTTAACAAGTATACAAGTAATATAGAAATCAGTTTTTAAAGTGTAGATTTTGATTAAACATGCCTGAGATATATCTTAGGCATCAATATTTCTAAAACAATTTAAATATATACATATATTTAATATTCAAATAGCCATTCACTGGATAGATACTGACCAAAGTCAAATAGAGATTTCTTGAATTTATATACTAAAGCCAAGAGAACATTCTTTCTTGTCTTTCATGTTCCTAGGCAGAGATGGGGTAGTCTAATAGTTTATAGCAATATTCTCAACTATGTAAAATAAGCCATGAGGAATGAATTAGGGCCTATCATGTTGACTAAAACACACACACAGAATAGATCAGAAAATAAGAGTCTTTACAGTCTTCTAACACCTAGATCCAATGTAAACTTTTTTCAAGCATCAGTTTTTTTTTCCTTATTATATTTCTTATTTAAAGTGTTAGTATATGGTCTTCTTTTGATAAAATTGATTTGGAATAGTTGGTGATATTGCTTCTTTTAACCAAACAATTAATAAGGAAACTATTTTATTTCTATTTTCTTTAATTATACCACTTCCATCTGTTATTCTGAATAATTTTGGAGAATCAATAAAGGAATTATAAAGCAATATCAGGCAAAAATAAATAAATAAATATAATATATATATATATATATATATATATATATATATATATATATATACATAAATAATAAAATTAGACCACTCTGGCCTACTCTATTTCCATATTCTGAACATGAATATTGAATATGGCTGATAAATCACAAAATTATTTATAAAATGAGACTAAAGGTTTGATCTAGAAGGGCCATGTTTACATATGCTCATATTCACCTTTGTCTAGAAAGCTATTGAAATTCTTGTCCCACAGTGTATGGTTGATGGAATAGATTTAAAAATATGTTTACCATTTTTCTTTGAATATGTAGGTCTTATTATTGTTTTCAACTTTTGTATATCACCTGAAATTATAAAAAAGTGATAAATTAATATTAAAAACTCATGACACCTTTTATTTTATGCTTAATATTTACAGTTTTTTTGTTTTAATTTAATTAATAATTTATTATCTAGTCTTATTTTACAAAATAAGACTAACCTTGTCCTCACAGTTTTCTCTAGCCAATCAAATGCTAAGCTTCTCTTTGTATAAAATATGTTAAAAAACTGTGCTCGTGCATATGATTTTTACTGCCTCAGCCCCTTCTTGTATCAGCACCAACCAAATTTTTATATTCATCAATGCTCATGTTTCCAGTAACTCCCATGTCCAGTAGAGTATTTTTATATTGTTTGTTGTATAAGCATTTTATATAATTTAAAATTATTTTTCTGTGTCTTATAAATAATTGTTTGCATTTCAATTTTAAGAAAGTCTTTCTGTTCTCCCTCCATGTTATTGTATGTGCCTGTAAAATATTATTTGCTTTCCTTCATTTTTCTTACGAACCTCTAATGTTACTGTGATCAGAGTTCAGTACTATTCTCTTTTCTATTTGCACACAGTCTGCCATCTCCTGCAGTTGAATTAACATAAATATCATTTCCTAGTGAGTTAAATTTCTATTTCCATTCCTAAGTTATTTCTTGGACTCCACATTCATATATTTCACTGAGTACTCAGTAAAGAAACTTAATCACCTTATAGGCATCTATGAATGAAAATGCAAATGGTATGAATATTGTAAGATTTAGCCCAGTTATCTCTATTTTCTTTCATGCACAATTTTGTGAAATATTCAAAATTTGGTTAATATCTGCAATTTGCTTCTAATGAAGAAAGTATGACAACGATTTTATAGGATGTCATAATATGGTAGCTTCTGTCTTGCTAACAGTATGTCTCTATTGTGACTTTTAGCTTTGGAAAATCAACCAAGCATGTGTTTGAAGGCTATATGACAAGACAGGTTTACACTGCTGACCACCAATAAAGAGCTGAGGCTTGCAGCAGACTCACTTGAACTTACACAAAGAAATTAATTTTGCCAAATACCACAGGAGCATGAAGATATGTTCTCTCCCATTAATTTCATATGAGAATCAAGCATTGGCTGAGATATTTTGATCCTGAGAAACCCTGAAGGCTGCCGCTATACCTCAGTTCCTGACCCACCATAACTGTGTGGTTGCAGTATAATATTGTAAGTTCCATTTTGCTGGTAGCATCTCTTCTTTTGCCAATTCCTCACACAAGCTTTCATGAAGTAAATCACCATATGCAGAGATACAAATGGCAAGAAACTAAGGATGGCATCTGGTTGAAAAATAGGAAGAATCTGAGGCCCTAATTCTAACATCCCAAGAGTACAGAAACCATTTTGAAGCCATGTGAAATTGGAAGCAAATTGTTTCCAGTTGCATAGCAAACAAAACCTCAGCCCTAGCCGTCACCCAAAGAAGTTTCATGACAGACCCTGAAGCTAAGTTATGCCTGGAAACTTTGAAAAAAAAAAATATATTTTTTTGTTTTAAGCATTTAAGTTTATTGTATTATGTTACATAACAATAATATCTAATGCAAAGCCTGAAAGACCTTCCTTGTTTTCCATTGCTTTCCAAACTTGTTTCTTTCTAAATTTTCTATCTTTTTCTATTGGCACCTCAACTCACTTATTTTCTTAATAAAATTTGATATAATTCTTGAATCTTCTCTTTCTTTTACATATTGGTTTACAAAATGCTAGTGATTCCTGTGAAGTAGAGGAGATACATTTTTATTTTTTTATTTTTTATTTTATTTATTTATTTATTTATTTTTTGGTGGTACTGGGGTTTCTGGAAGTCCTTCTATCTCCAAGCTACACTCCCAGACCTATTTTTATATTTTTATTTGGAAACAGGGTCTCTTAAGCCAGTGCTTCTGGCTTAAAACCAGGGCGATCCTCCTCTCTCCGCCTCCCAAGCACGGGGATTACAAGCGTGTGCCACCACGCCCGGCATGAAAATACATTTTTCAACACCACCATCAGTATGATGCTAGTCCACGTTGTTAATACCTTTCTTTTAGATTACTGCTGAGGCTGTCTTGCTCACCCTGCTAAAGCTGGACCATCATTTTTGCAGCTTCTTGAACATGCCATAATGGTTTTGCCTCACAAACTGCCACCTGATTTTCCTTGTGATGGAGAAACACTTCTCCCAGGTCTTTGTGAAATCTTTCCACCTTATTCTAGAATCTTCAGGAATAATCATGTCCTCAGAGGGTCCTTCACTGACAATGTAGCCTCAAATCACTGTGCAGCTCCTTGCTATCATTATCCATTCTCTTTTTCGCAACTTTTACTACCTATCGTGTATTTATCTGTTTTTCTTCTCCTTCACCCACTTAGAGATGAAAGACCGAAACTATTTTTATTTATTTCAGTCTTTATTATTAATCTGAAACTGTACCTTCCATAAAGGAGGTGTTCCATAAATATTACTATTGGCTAATATGTCAACTAATTATATCTCATTTTAAATAAATGTATAATTTGTATGCACTTTAACACTGTCATTAACTGAGATTCAGGTGAACCTTTATTGAAGAAAATTGTCATTCACTATTTTAATATTCACTTTTTATATAAGTTTGTGATTTTTTCCTTTCCTATTTTATTTAGTAAATTACAAACACTAAAGATTCTTAGGTGTTTTTTTCAGCCAGTATTAATATTTTTATTTAACTTTCAAGTACCATTATTCATTTTCTTTAGCATGTATTTTGTCATTTTTCCTCTTTCACAGATTAAATTTTATATTTATCAGTACTTGGAAGGCTGAGACAGAAGGATCACAAGTTCAAGAACACTCTCAGCAATGTAACAAGGCTAATGGCAACCTAGTGAGAACCTGTCTCAAAATGAAAATAAATAAATAAATAAAAAGGGCTGTGGGCAAAGCTTAGAGATAGAATGTCCATAGGTTTAATCCCTGGTACTCACCAAAAACAAATGTTTGCTTCTTACTACAAATACTGACTTCTGAGTTCTAGTTTTATTTTCTAAATTAGAGCTTTTTGGGATTCATAGATTACAATTGAATCTAAAATAGAAATATCTCAGAGTATTACAAATTTCATAGAAGGCTTAGGAATTAATGTCCTAGAGAAATATGAGTAAGATATATGTTAGAATCTTCATTAACATTATATCATATTTTATATAAAATTATATCATAATTTTAATTTTAATACTATGAATCAAATAATTCATAGTATTAAACTTAAAAGTAGCAAATTTTTATTAAAATAGACCTTTATGTAAGAAGAAATACTTTTAACCTAAATATTTTAGTATGTAACATTTTATAAATTTTTCTGACAAATATTTTATCTATATTATTATTATTATTATTATTATTATTATTATTATTATTACTATTATTTTGTTGGTGGTACTGGGGATGGAACACAGGGGCCTTCTACCTCCTGGTTACATTCCCAGATGTATTTTATATTTTTTATTTGGAAACAGGGTCTCTTAAGCCAGTGGAGGATGGCTTCAAACCTGCATGATCCTCCTGTCTCAGCCTCCCAAGCGCGGGGATTACAATTGTGCTCTAGCACGCCTGGCATAATATTTTATTTTAAGTAAAATGAAGCCCTTAGATAATAACCTTCTATATCATAACAAACGAAAGAAGTACTACAAAAATTTTAGTTCCATAAAATCAATGATTGAATCTATACTTTTTGTAGTTAAGTGCCCAGAAACTCCTATAGTGTTACTCACATAGTACAAACTGAGACCATCTTACTTTTGGGCCAAATAATTTAGTAAACTGAATTTCAAACAATACAGTACACACATGAGTTATGCATTTTATAAAGATCAGAAGTGATAATTATACATTTACCAGGGTTATGTATATTTAGATTTAGAATCACAGAAATAACGTAGCAATGTTTGAAGCAGGGCTTTGTTGCTATGGAGGAGTCCCTAGGGGTATAACTTTTAGCCTCTTCTCTTCTCTTCTCTTCTCTTCTCTTCTCTTCTCTTCTCTTCTCTTCTCTTCTCTGTCTCTGTCTTTCTTTGTCTTTCTATCATTATGTCTCTGTCCCTTTTTTCTTAATTCCTCTCTTTATTTCATTCTCTCTCTTTTTCTCTCTCTTTCTTTTTCTCACTCTTTCTTTCTCTCTGTCTCTTGCTCTTTCCCTCTCTTTTCCTCCCTCCCTCTCTCTTTTTTTTCTCTGTTTCTGGTTTCCACCTGGAAGCCTCCAACTAGAGAAACTTTTCTTTCTTCCTTTCTTTTCTTTCCGCCACCATTTATTGAGCTCCGCACATGTGGCTTGATGTAGACTGAACCCACAATCTCCAAAACACTATGAGAAAATGTATTTTTCCTTCTAAGTTGTGTGGTCAGTTGTTTTGAATAACATCAGTTAGAATGTTGACTGAGACACGAGTTCTATATTAATCTCAGAGATTAATGAATTCACACTCCTTTCCATTTGGTACATATAAGCCTGGTTCAACTGCAAAAGCAGCTAAATCTAATGCACTGGAAGAAATCTTGATTGGTAGACATTTCTTTGCATATGTCTTGATCTTGTCAGGTATGTCAAACAAATAATTGCCGTGACTGGACTCTTTGAACATAGATGAGTTACTTTAACCTATTTCTAAATATATTTCATGGAATAATTTTCTGGCATCTTTTTTCTCACCATCTCCCATTAGTATTAGCTTAGTTATCTACAATGACAACTTGTTTAATAATATATCTTATATTGCCTTCTACCTTTTTCTACCTCTTCATACTCAGAATGTTTCCTGGGATCACTGCCCAAATAAATTACATTAATTCAAATCATTGTCTCAAGTTGGCTTCAGAAAAAGTTCTACTAAAGACAGTAAAAAATGTGTATATATATATATATATATATATATATATATATATATATATATTAGTTATAAATGTAATATATAATCATGTACTGTTTTTTGGCACTGTTAATATAATAAAGATGAATAAGAAATAAAGGAGGACAAGAAAAACTTACTTAAGAAATAATATGTTCAGCTGGGGGTAGTGGCTTATGCTTGTAATTTCAGTACTTGGGAAATTGAGACAGGAGGATCATAGTATGTGGCCAACCTCAGCTACATAGTGAGGCCATCCAAAACTTAGTGAGA